>NC_085928.1:186099166-186402196 GCF_028885655.2 Pongo abelii
GTAAACTGTGTTTCATTTCAATAATGAAATATTATATAGTCACAAGTATGAACAAAGCTATTGCTACACATAAAATATGGATGAACTTTACAAACAAATTATTGAGTGAAAGAATCCAGGCACAAAAATAACCTACTATATATGTATGTGTACTGGTAATGTTCCATATTTTAATCTGGTGCTGGTTACATGAGTGTGTTTGCATTGTTACAACTAAAGGAGCTTAGGATTTATATACTTATTTAATGTAAAAATAAAAGCAAATGGAAAGAAGGAAATATTTCCTGCAACAAAAATGAAGTAGCAATGGTTTTACAGGGAGAATAATAAGTGTAGTAAAAACATTATTTTACGGTAGATGTTAAGAAATATTGGCATTATTCACAATAATAAGGTCAATCCCACTCTTGGGATAATGCACAACTTTATTTTTGTGTATTATTTAGTGTGACGGGCAGTAAAGAGGCAGAGTATCTTCATGGAAGGTCATACCTCGGGAGCCAAGCATATCTAAGAAGGAATTCTAATTCTAAACTTACTATATTATTTTAAACAAAGAAACATTTAGACATTAATGAATTAAGAACAATAATATCTACCCTAAAGACTGTGGTGAGGATGACAGATAATATAAAATTTGGCTTTCAATGCCTGTCACATAGTATGTACTAAATGTATGACAGCTTAAGTATAAATATGGATACCTTAGACATATCATCTTACATGTATTCAAATCAAAGTTCATGATCAAAAACAAAAATATCCAGATGGATCTACAGAAGCAGGTAGTTTTTTAAAAAATAAAGAAATGATGGATGGTTTCTCATTTAACTATAATATCAAATGAAAACTTTTTTTGTAGTTGTCAGAAAATTTTGGCCACCTAGGTATCAGTGAATTATAAGAAAAAGTCTTATAAATAATAATATAATAAGTCATTTTGTTTACTTATCTAGTTTCCCATGAATATAAACTATTTTCTTATAGATTTCAAATCACTACAGAAAAACATATTACTAAAATAACTACTAAAATATCATTGAATCAATTTTATTGTGTCTTGCAATGTTGACCATTTCATATAAACACATTTTTCAAACCAAGCACTAAAAAGCTACTTATTTTATTCACATTGAGGGAGAGGTAGTGATTTATTGTGGATACTTGCAATATGTTATGAATGAATTTCTGAAAATTCGTGTGTAATGTAACTCCATGCAAAGCAAAGCAAAGTGTTTTTTTTTCTTTTTTTGTTTGCTTTTTATTTTGCCAGTGAGAAACTAGATTTAATGTTATCATTCATTCACATGGACAATGGTAAGAGGTTTTGGTTTCTCTATTTCTTGTTGGTTAGCTGGTTACTATCAAATGCCCAAGGACAATTCTCATTAGTGCCAAACCTTTTCACATGGGAGTAACTAGTTTTCAATTAAAATAAAATTAATGACATATGCAGATGTAGATTAAAATATAACCGTATATAAACTAGTAAGAGACATTAAACTAGAAAATTGAAAAACCAGCACCTAGAAAGAAAACATAGGTGGAAATTTTAAAATTGAGATAGCATTTTTTGTTAAATCGTTAGGATAACTACCACTATATATTCAGACCAACTAAGATCAGAAAGAAGAACATGTGAAATGCCGAGAGGAATCTCTCTTAACACTTAAATGAGTTTCAAGGAGAGAGAGAAAAATATAAGCTAAGCTCCTAAAATGAAATTACAAGACATGGGATTAGCAATTTATTAAAAATTACACCCTTGATTTTCCTCTGAGGAAAAAAAAACAGTAGTTTTATAAACAAGGGCATGAGATAGATTTCAGATTGAGATTTATACTACCATTCTGTTCTCACTGAAAAGTATTGATAGACAAAAATTAAATAAAATTTTAAGACTTTTCCATTTAATCTGGGCAAAAATACAGTGTTTATTATCTGAAATAAAATTTATCAATTTATTTTTATTTATAATATAAAGTGTTTTCAAAAAATGTACTCTTTTGAGTGTTCAAAATAATACAGGAATTGTTCTCTATGCCTAGGAATTATGGCAAAGCAAAGCAAAAGCTTAATTCTGCTAACTAAAGAGCAAACTGTTTTTTTAATGCATAAAAATACCTAATTTTTTCAAGTTTGAAATTTTTGTTACTTTGCAATGGTAGATTTACTTTTTCTAACTTTTTTTTAAAAACTATCCTTCTTTTATCAATGTAAAACTATTCAAAGAAATACAACAGATTTTTTTAACATCCGAAAAACGAATTCATATGATACACTCAAAACACTCAAAATTTACAATCCAGAAAGAAGTAGTCTCCCTGAAATAGAAAAAAAAGTGCCTTTCTTTTTGTCATCTTCACTCCTTATATATAATATGTATTTCATATTATTTACATAAAATATAATCACAGTCTGAGAGACTATTATTATTGTTATTATTTTGCCTCCCAGAACTCATCAAGTAAATTTACTCAGTCTTCTTACTACGTTTCTTTTTAACATTATCTGAAGCATCAGCTGTAAGATTTGAGGCCAATGAACCAGGGTCATTGAAAGGTAATTTTGTTTTTCTTTTCTTTTCACATGAAAACTATTGTTGCCAGCCAAACAGTATCCAACTCAATGTATCCTCAAAAGAAACAAATGTCATGCTAGAAGTCTCTGTAATCATTATGGCTATCTTTGTGACCATAATAAAGATGTTATAAAGGAATATCAGATTATGCTTTGATATTGCCAGATGCTTGGTGTGCTGGAATATGAGGATAACTGACCCCAGCACGGTTATCTAGGAAGGATAAGACATCTTCAAACATCTATTACCTTCTGTTTCCTTTTACCAACTACTCAAAATTCGTGATAATGGTAGGACCTGCACCTTGTGCCCATCCGATAGCTATCATGAGAATCCAGCCTCATTTTTCATATTATCTATTAGCATGTTGGACTTTAACTGCTATTTTCCAAATTCTAGTCACTTTCTTCATTCTCTCAGCCAGGAGTTCAACAGGTAGAAGTGAACAACCTTGGGCAAAAAAATATAATATGCCAGGTGGAAGATGTCAGTAATATGTTAGTGTTGTTTGTAAGAAATCTCAATGGATGCTCTGTAAGCAGTACATAGACTAAAATTCCCCCACCAAAGCAGTGGAGCATGGCAGTAATTCAGCTTGAAATAGGATTCTTCCATGCCACTGCCGCTGCTGCTGTTGCTGGCTTATGCTTTAGTGTCATCACTGACACCAGATAGTAGGCGATGTCAAAAACAGCGACTGAGATATGTGGGAGAAGGCCAGAGCCAGGTCATCCTACTGAGAACTCATGACGATCACCGAGAATGGTGGTGTCCCAAGCAGTGGTGATGGGTTCTTCTCATGCACGGTAAAGCAAGTTTTTCAATAAGAAAATTAAATGAGTATGTTAAGAGGTGTCACTCGTGGTGGTAGGGAGGATATCCCATATTCCCATAGTCTAAATTGACTTAAAAATTATGGAATACAATAAATTTTAAAAGTAAGTAGTTGTAAAATCTCAAAATTTTAAATACTAAGAAATTAAAAAGGAAAAATGAACCGTGTAGCAATTATGTCAACAATGACAGGTCTGCTTTCTTGGTGGAAAGGTGGCTATGGGCAATAGGTAAACACATGGATGTGCCTCTGTTTCAATAAAATTTTATATTCAAAAACAGAAGATGAAATATATTTGGCTCATGGACCATAGTTTACTGACTCCTGCCCTACAGCATTATGGTCACACAGCTGAAGCTGAATAGCTGCCATTTTTGGGTACTGGTCAATTGGAAGGAAGGACAGAAAATGAAAAAGAAGATATTGACCACTATCTTAAGGATGATTACCAAAGGTAGCACATATTACTTCCACACATATTTCATTGGTAAGAATTTAGTCATATCTAGCTGTAATGAAAGCTAGGAAATGTAATGGTCTTGGGCAGATTTGTGCCTGCTACAACTCTATTAATGTTTAAAGAAAGAACAGAATGAATTTTGGGGGAACTATAACAGCATTTTCCACTAGAGGAAAGCCTGATTTTCTGCATCATGTCTAAGTTCCAGCATGATAGTTTTGTGCTTTACTTAATGTAATATTTTACACAACTTAACCTCTTAGTTCCTTGATATCCTCTTCCATAAATTAGGGATGATAATGGAACCTATCTCATAGATTTATGGCAAACAATAAATGTTAACACATTTAAGTGCTTCGAGTGCTTTAAGACAATACCTCAAAATTGCTTTGATATCTTTAGAGGTAACATTAATTCCATTTAATAGATTAATAAATTGAGGCTCAAAGATTTGAGTGCCTTGATTAAGATAATAAAGCTAAAAGGTAGAAAACCAGAAATTAAATCAGGCTTTATTAATTTCATTCTTTCACTATACCACACATTGAGCACTGAGCACAGAAAAGGATGTCAGTCAGACAAAAATGTGTGCGGAGATGGCAAATGGAATTCTTAACAGGCAGAAGATATTGCACTATATTTGCATGTTGATTGGATTGATCAGACAGGAAGACAACTTTTTGTGATAGAAAGATAAGGAGAGGATAATTGCAGAGGCAAAATCTTGCATAGACAAGATGGGTTAGGGTTTAGTGCATAAGTAGAAGGCTTGACCATAGTTAGGAGAACAAACATCCAAAGTAACAATCACATGGCATCTATGACTTCTTTCAGCAATGTTTTGCAATTCTCTTTGTAGAGATCTTTCACATCTTTAGTTAGATGCTTTCATAATTATTTTTGTGGCTATTTTAAATGAGATTGTGTTCTTGACTTAGCTGTCAGCTTGAACATTATTGAGGTATAGTATAGAAATGCTACTGATTTCTTTTTTTTTTTTTTGAGAAGTAGTCTCACTCTGTCACCTAGGCTGGAATGCAGTGGCATGATCTTGGCTCACTGCAACCTCTGCCTCCGGGGTTCAAGCAATTCTTCTGCCTCAGCCTCCTGAGTAGCTAGGACTATAGGCATGAGCTACCACACCCAGCTAATATTTGTATTTACCCCTAGTAGAGACAGGGTTTCACTATATTGGCCAGGCTGGTCTCCAACTCTTGACTCATGATCCACCCCCCTAAGCTTCTCAAAGTGCTGGGATTACAGGCATGAGCCACTGCACTCAGCCACTGCTTTTTATACATTAACTGTATTCAGAATGTTTACCAAATTCAAGCCCCCGATGGAATCTTTAGAGTTTCCTAAATATAGAATCATATGATCAGTGAAGAGAGAGAGTTTTACTTCTTCTTTTCCTATTTGGATACCTTTTATTTTGTAGTCTTGCCTGATTGCTCTGGCTAGGACTTCCACTACTACATTGAATAGGAGTGGTGAGAGTGGGCATTCTTGTCTGATGCCAGTTCTCAAGGGGAATTAATGTTCAAGTTTTGCCCATTCAATATGATGTTGCCTGTGGGTGTGTCATAAATTGCTCTTTTTAGTCTGAAATATGTTCCTTTGATACCTAGTTTGTTAAGGGTTTTTATCATGAAAAGTTTTTAGATTTTACTGAAAGCTTTTTCCACATCTCAGACAAATGGAAAAACATTCCATGTTCATGAATTGAAGGAATAAATACCATTAAGATAGCCATAATACCCAAACAGCGAGAGAGTATTCATATTTTTATAGGAATAGAATTGAATCTGTAGACTGCAATTGGAAAGCAATCTACAAATTTAATGTTATTCTTGTCAAACTATGTACATCACATTTTCATAGAATTAGAAAACACTGTTCTAAAATTTGTATGGAACCAAAAAACAAATAACCCCATTAAAAAGTGGGCAAAATGTATGAACAGACACTTCTCAAAAGAAGACATACAAGCAGCAACCAAAAATGAGCTTGAATAGCCAAAGCAATCCCAATCAAAATGAACACAGCCAGAGACATCACATTACCTGACTTCAAGCTATACTATAAAGCTACAGTAATCAAAACAGCGTAATACTGGTACAAAAACACACACATGTAACAATGTAGCAGAAATTAATCTTCACCCAAAGCCACCTCATCTTTGACAAAGTTGACAAAAATAGACAATAGGAAAAGGACTCCATATTCAATAAATGGTGCTGGGTTAGCTGGCTCCTCATGTGTAAAATAATGAAACTGAATACTTACTTTTCACCATATACAAAAATTAACTCAAGATTGATTAAAGATTTGAATGTAAGACCTCAAATTATATGAATCCCAGAAGAAAACCTAGGAAACTCCATTCTGGATATTGGCTTTGGAAATAAATTTATGGCTAAGTCCTCAAAAGCAATTGTAACAACAACAAAATGACAAGTGAGACCTAATTACACTAAAGACCTTCTGCACAACAAAAGAAACTATCAACACATTAAACAGACAATCTACAGAATGAGAGAAAATATTTGCAAACTGTGTATCTGACAAAGGTCTGATATTCAGAATAGTTTAAGGAACTTAAACTATTCAACAGCAAAAAACAAATAACACCATTAAAAAGTGGGCAAAAGATAGAACAGACCTTTCTCAAAAGAAGACATAGGTGTGGTGGCTCACGCTTATAATCCCAGTACTTTGGGAGGCGGAGGCGAAGGCGGGCGAATCACCTGAGGTCGGGAGTTCGAAACCAGCCTTACTAACGTGGAAAAACCCTATTTCTACTAAAAATACAAAATTAGCCAGGTGTGGTGGTGCATGCCTGTAATCCCAGCTACTTGGGAGGCTGAGGCAGGAGAATCACTTGAATCGGGGAGATGGAGGTTGCATTGAGCCAAGATCGCAACATTGCACTCCAGCCTGTGCAACAAGAGCAAAATTCTGTCTCAAAAATAAAAAAATAAAATAAAATAAAAATACAAGCAGCCAAAAACCATAAGAAAAAGTGCTGAACATCACTAATCATCAGAGAAATGTAAATCACAACCACAATGAGATACCATTTCATACCAGTGAGAATAGCTAATATTAAAAAGTTAAAAGATAACGGTGATGAGGCTGTAGAGAAAAAGGGAATGCTTATAAGAATGTGAATTAATTCAATTCAGCCACTGTAAGAATGGAAATTAATTCAGCTGCTGTGGAAAGCAGTTTGGAGGTTTCTCAGAGAACTTAAAACATCAGATGGGTGTGGTGACATGTGCCTGTAGTCCTAGCTGCTTGGGAGGCTGAGGCAGGAGGATCGCTTGAGTCCTAGATTTCAAGGCTGCAGTGAGCTGTGATTGCCCAAACTGGGCAATGGAGTAAGACCTCCATCTCTAAATTTTTTTTTTTTTTAAGAACTTAAAACAGAACTTAAAAGAACTTAAAACAGAATGCATTCAACCCTGAAATCCCATTACTGGGTATATATCCAAAAGGAAATCAATTGCTCTACCAAAAAGACACATGCACTCATGTTTATCACAGCACTGTCTACAACAGCAAGGGCATTGAATCAACTTAGGTGACCATCAACAATGGATTGGATAAAGGAAATGCGGTACATATGCCCCATGGAACATGCGGCCATAAAAAAGAATGAAAGTATGTTCTTTGTAGTAAAATGAATGCAGCTGTAGGCCATTATCCTAAGCGAATTAACACAGGAATACAAAACCAAATACCTCATGTTCTCACTTATATGAGGGATTTAAACATTGGGTACTCAGGAACATAAAGATGGCAACAATAGACACTGGGGACTACTAAAGCGGGGAGGGAGTGGGAAGGCAAGGGCTGAAAAACTCACTGTTGGGTACTAGCTCACTATCTGGATGAAGGGATCATTTGTACCCCAAACCTCAGCATCACACAATATACCCAGGTAACAAACCTGCACATGCACCCTCGAATCTAAAATAAAAGCAGAAATTATTTTTAAAAAACCAAGCACATTGGTATAGATACAAGTGGGTTAATATAGTGTGATTTGTAGTGGAGGAAACATGAGAAAGCTTTCTTCTAATGGATTTTATTTTCTTCCTTTTTTTTGAGATGGAGTCTTGTTCTGTCGCCCAGGCTGGAGTACAGTGGCACGACCTCGGCTCACTGCAAGCTTCGCCTCCTGGGTTCACGCCATTCTCCTGCCTCAGCCTCCCGAGTATTTGGGACTACAGGCACCCGCCACCACGCCCAGCTAATTTTTTTTTGTATTTTTAGTAGAGACGGGGTTTCACCATGTTAGCCAGGATGGTCTCGATCTTCTGACCTCGTGATCCACCCGCCTCGGCCTCCCAAAGTGCTGAGATTCCAGGCGTGAGCCACCGCGCCCGGCCTGATTTTATTTTCTTAATGAACTACAAGACAGGGTGATCACGGAGGAAAAAGAGGGAATGTTAGAAGTGTGAGGGAAAGGCATTAAATAGTTGTCTTTAAGTATGGGAACATTTTTAGATAAGTGAAATGTAGATGTATTTCTAAGCACCTTTAAATGCAAGGTTAACCGTCATATTTTTTTAGAAGCATAGAATCAGTAAAGCTTTGTGTTTTCCCCACCCAAGTCTGATGTCAAAATGCAGGCATGTAATAGACAGATAATTTGACTTAATCAGGCTTGTGGGTTAACCAGATATATATATATATATCAGGAGAGAGAAGCAAAGGGAGCTGAGAATACATCCAAGGGAATTAGTCGACTACAGGCTGGACTACAGAAACTAAATTGGTTAGGAAGGGATTGAAAGATATAGAGCAGTGAGGAATAGCTACAGGCTTGTAGAATCAAAGGACATTTAATTTATGTAGTGATGAGGTCAAATAATTGTGATAGTTTGGGCAGAAGAGGGAGTATACTGTAATGGTTTTCAGAGGGTAGACTGTTGAGATGGAGATGATGAAAGAGGTGTATTACTGATATTCACAGTGTCTGTGGTTTCTCCATAGTACTGGAGACTAAAGAAGTGTGGCAAATGGGATCAGGTGGAAAGAGCACCAAGAAACCAGTTGCAATGAGTCGAGATTGTGCCACTGCATTCCAGCCTGGGTGACAGTAAGACTCCGTCTCAATTAAAAAAAGAAAAAGAAAAAGAAAAAAAAAAAGAAACCAGGATGTGGTAAAAAAAAAAAAAAAAAAAACCTATGGGATATCGAAATAAATAAGAATTGTAACCAGAGTAACATTCAGAGAATAAAGTAAATAAGGTACTAAAATGCTGAGGGAATTAGAAGCAGTGATCAGGGAATTTACAGATGTCTGCAATGAGGAAGCATTGCAACCACAAACTGATGGCAAATGCTACAATATAGTTCTAATAGTGTCCCTTGGAATTTCTTTTTTTTCTTTCTCAAGTATTCAGTGAATACAAATAATTTAATATGGATAACAATAATTTTCATAATTTAAAACAATACACAAGAAGCTCTTTAGAGTTCTGGATTTCCTGTAGTTTAACAAAAGTCACAATAGGAGTAATTAAATCTATCTAATGAAAGAAGATATATTTGAAATTAAGGTAACCAGTTTACTTTCCTTTCAGAAACGTTTTGATAATTACAATTAAATTGCTTAAAAATTGTATTGGTCTTAACTAAATTTTAGTTACTCTAAAATAAGCATACAATCCCTGCAGATGCATAGAAATGAAAACAAAAGACTATCTGCAAGGAAGTAAGATCATATGCAAACATATTGGCAATTAGACCTTGCATCTCCAAACACCAGTTTTTTGTTCCCATAGCTAAGAAACCTACAACATTTAATGGTTGTGGAGCCTAGTGCAAATTCAGCTGGCAAAAGTGCATAAACAAGATGCAGCGTTATACAAAGAATTAATGTGATTGTCAGCAAAATCATACAGGAGTTAGAAAACATTAAGCTATCATTTAGGGAAAATGGATTCTGATTTATAATGCCTATGTTCAGTGTTTCAACACACTTAGACTCTGTTTATATATCACTAAGACATTAGGTGATTTTAATTGACCAAGCAGCTGGTTTGACTAAATTGTGAACTGAAATGACTGAGTTTCTAAATTTGCTTAGTCACAGACTTCACAAAACCATAAATGGAAAAAGGATTATTTCTATCTCTATGTATTTAAGCAGCAGAAAGCCTTATGAAATCATATTAATATGATAAAGCAAGCAGAAGAGGCAAATGTGAGGCTTCTTGATATTTTTTGTGTCATGCACAGACAGAAAAATAAGAATAGAACCTGGCAGCTTCAGGTCATGAGCACACTAAAGCCTAGTTGACATAACTGAGACTGAATGGGATGTATTATCCCAGCCATGTAAATTGGTGCAACGTCATGGTCAAACATGGATCACGTAGGGTCAAAGGATATCAAGGATCTGGCTTTGCTGTTCCATTACATACCATGAAGCTGAAGTGTAATGCATTATTAAAAGTAAATATTATTTTATCAAGCTGGGAAGACTTTAGGACGAGAGCTCTTAGAGTCTATCCTTTCAAACTGTGGCTTTTTCAGGCTCCTTGACATTCTTGATAGTGTTAGCCTGTTTCATAGATTGCTTCTCTTAATAAAGAGTAGAGTCGCAATTCAGAGAAAAGTGATTAAACTCTGCTTTTAATTTAAATATTTTAAACAGTTTTATTGATACATAATTCATATATCACATGGTTCATCTATTTAAAGGTATAGTTAAATGATTTTTAGTATACTCACAGAGTTGTGTTATAATCATAACAAATTAATTTCAAAATATTTGTCACCCCCAAAACAAACTAGGTACCCATTAGCAGTCTCTCACTATTCCTCCCAACCCTCAGCCCTAGACAGCTACCTGTCTACATTCTTTCTCTATAAGTTTGTATATTCTGGCCATTTCATAGAAATTCAATCACAAATATGTGATTTTTTGTGTGTGTCAGGTTTCTTTAATATAGAATGATGTTTTCAAGGTTCATTCATGTTTTAGCATATATTAAAACTTCATTCTGTTTTTTATTTTGTTTTGTTTTGCTTTGGTTCTATTTTTTTCCTTAATAATATTTTGTTGTATAGAGATTCCACATTTTATTCATTCCTTCATCAGTTCCTAGATATTTGTATTGTCTTCCATCGTTGCTTAACATGAACGATGCTGCTGTAAACATTTATCTAAAATTTTTTTTTGAAAATATGTTTTCATTTCACTTGAGTTTATATACCTAGCACTGGAATTGCTTTGTCCTGTGGTATCGTAGTTCATTCGGGGTGCTGTAACAAAATATCATTCACCGAGTAGTTTATAAACAAGAGAAAGTTATTTCTCACAGTTGAGGAGTCTAGGAAGTCCAGTATCAAGGTGCCGGCACATTAGGTATCTGGTGAAAGCCTGTTTCCTGGTTCATAGACAGTGATTTTTCTATGAGTCCTCACATGGCGAAAGGTGCAAGAACCCTGGGGCTTCTTTTACAAGGTCAGTAATCCCATTCATGAGTGCTGAGCCCTCATGACCAGCCAAAATCCCCTCCTCAACTCCTTGCTAATGCCATCATAGTGGTGATTAGATTTCAACACATGCATTTTGAAGGACATAACATTCAGAACATTGCATATGGTAACTCTAAGTTTAACATTTTGAAGAATTGCAGCAAGGTTTTTCAAATGGTTGCAACATTGAGTATTCTCACAGCTAATGTATGAGGGTTCAGATACCATTACATCCTTGCTGGTACTTATCATTGTACAATATATTGCTTATAGGTACACTAAAAACTGTAAAGTGGTATTTCATTGTCATCTTGACTGAATTTCTCTAACAAGTGATAATGTTGATCTTCTCATGTGCTTATTGACCATTTGTATATCTTGTTTGAAGAAATGTCTGTTCAATTTCTTTGCCCATTTCTTAATTGGATTATTTGTCTTTTTATTGTGGAGTTGTAAGAATTTGTTATATATTCTGGATACTACACTTATAGTCACAGTTATGTCCCACATGACTTTTTGGTCAACAATGGGTTGTACATATGATGGTGGTCCTATAAGACTATAATGGAACTGAAAAATTCCTATCACCTAGTGACATAGCAACCATTGTAACATCATAGATGGATGCATTGCTCACCAGTTTGTGGTGATGCTGTTCACTGCCAATTATATAAAACAGGGGTCTCCAAGCCTTGGGCTGCAGACGGGTATAGATTCATGGCCTGTTAGAAACTAGGCTGCACAGCAGGAGGTGAGCAGCGGGGTGAGTATTACCACCTGTGCTCCCGTCTTCCATCAGATCAGCAGTGGCATTAGATTCTCATGGAAGCATGAACGCTATGGTGAACTGCGTACATGAGGGAGCTGGGTTGTGCACTCCTTATGAGAATGTAACTAATACCTGGTGATCTGAGGTGGAACAGTTTCATCCTGAAATCATCCCCACCCCAATCCCCACCTCCACCTCCATCCATGGAAAAATTTTCTTCCACTAAATTGGTCCCTGGTCCCAAAAAGTTTGGGGACTGCTGGTATAAATGTACAGCACATAAAATTATATATAGTGCATAATACTTGATAGTGATAACAAACGACTGTGTTGCTGGTTTATGCATTTACTATACTATATGTTTTATCATTATTTTAGAGAGTATTTCTTCTACTTATTAAAAAAAATTTACTGTAAAAGAACTCTAGGAGTATCCTTCAGGAGGTATCCCAGAAGAAGGCATTATCATCACAGAAGATGACAACTTCATGTGTGTTATTGCCCTGTATACCTTCCAGTGGGACAAGATGTAGAGGTGGAAAACAATGATATTGATCATCTTGACCTTGTGTAGGCCTAAGCTAAAGTGTGTACTAATATCTTAGTTTCTCACAAAATTGTTTAAATATAAAAATAAATAAATAATTTTAAAAATAACAAAATTAAAAAATAAAAATACAAGGAAGGAAATTGTTTCATACAACTATACAATATATTTGTGTTTTAAGATAAGTGTTATTACAGAAGTCAAAAAGTTTTAAAAATTAAAAATTTTATAATATAAAAAATTATGGTAACCTCGGGTTAATCTATTATTGAAGAAATAAAATAGTTTAATAAACTTAGTATAGCCTGTGTAGGGTGCTTATCAAGTCTACAGTAACATATAGGAAGGTCCTAGGCCTTCCTATTCACTCCCCACTCACTGACTCACTAGAGCAATTTCCAGTCCAGTAACCTCCATTCATGGTAAGTGTCCTATACCGGTGTACCATTTTTTAATGTTTTATATCTTATTTTTACTATACCATTCTTGCATTTAGATATGTTTAGTTACATAAATACTTATCATTGCGTTACAATTGCCTACAGTATTCAGCACAGTAGCATGCTGTACAGGTTTGTAGCCTAGGAGCAATAAGCTATACCATATAGCCTAAGTGTGTAGTAGGCTATACCATCAAGATTTGTGTAAGTACATTCTATTGTGTTTGCAGGACAAAATCACCTAATTACACATTTCTCAGACTGTATTCTCCTCATTCAATAAAGCAAAACTGTATTTGATTTGAAAATATTTTATCCCATTCTGTGAGTTGTTTTTACATTTTCTTTATAGTGTTCTTTAAATTATGAAAGTTTTTATTTTAATTTTGATGAAGTCCAATTTACCTATTTGTTCTTTTGCTGCTTATACTTTCCGTTTCATATCTAAGTAATTATTGCCTGATTCAAAGTACCAATAATTAACTTTTGTGTTTCCATCTAAGAGTTGTGTACTTTAGTGTAAGCTCATACACTTAGGTTTTGGATCCATTTGGAGTGAATTTTTACATATGAGGTGAGGTAGAAACCTGACGTTTGGCTGTGTTCCTACCCAAATCTCATCTTGAATTGTATTTCAAATTTTAATCCCCACATGTCGAGGGAGGAACCTGGTGGGAAGTGTTTGGATCATGGGGGAGGTTTTCACATGCTCTTCTCATGATAGTGAGTGAGTTCTCATGAGATCTGGTTGTTTGATAAATGTCTGGAGCTTCCCCGTTCTCTCTCTCTCTGCTGCCGCCTTTTAGATGTGCCTTGCTTCCCCCTTGCCTTCTGCTATAATTGTAAGTTACCTGAGGCCTCCCCAGCCATGTGGACCTGTGAGTCAATTGAAGTTTCTTTCTTTATAAATTACCCAGTCTCAGGTCATATATTTACAGCAGTGCAGGAATGGACTAATGCAAAATCTAAGTTTAAAATTCTGCATGTGAATTTCCAATTGTCTCAGTACAATTTGTTGAAAAGCCAATTTAATTGTTTTATGAACTTTTTTTATTGAAAAACAATTCAATTCATCGTAATATGGATTTTTATAATAGTATGAAATAGACTCTCAATTCTATGTCATTTATCTATAGATCTTTGAAATAAGAAAGTGTGAGTTCTTCAAATTTGTTCATATTCAAAATTGTTTTGGCTATTCTGGGATTTTGATTTTCCATATGAATTTTAGGACCAGCTGATTAATTTCTCTATTCCAGTCGTATAGTAATTTGATAAGATTTTCAATGAATTTATAGATTAATTTGGAAACTATTGTCATCTTAACAAAATTAAGTATTTCCATCTATGAACATGTGATGTCTTTCCATTTGTTTAGGTGTTATTTAATCTCTTTCAAAAATGTTTTATAGTTTTCAGTGTACAAGTCTTACACTTCTTTGTTAAATTTATTCTTAGATATTTTATTCTATTTTATGCAAATAAAACAATTGTTTTCTTAATTTTATCAAATTTTTTATTGTTGGTATACAAAAATACAACTAATTTTTTAGATATTTACTTTGAGGCAGTGATCTTTCTGAACACATTTATTAGTTCTAATATTTTCAGTGGGTTGATTATTATTTTCTATATACATCATTATGCCATCTGTAAAGAGAGATCATTTTACTTCTTCCTTTCCAACCTGATGGCTTTTATTTACTTTTCTTGCTTAATTGCTGAGGCTGGAAGCTCTAATACAATGTTGAATACAATGGCAAGAACAGAAATCACTATCTTTTTTCAAATCTTAGGTGAAAACATCAAATTTTTTTTTTTTTTTTGTAAATGGCCTTTATTAGGTAGGGAAATTTATCTCTCTTCTAGTTTATTGGGTCCTTTTTTGTTTTTTAATTATAAAAAGTGTTAGAATCTGTCACATGCTTTTTGTGTACCTGTCTGTACAATCATATTGTTTTTGTTCCTTTGTTTATATAGTGTACAACATTGGTTAGTGTTTGGATGTTAAATTAATCCTGCATTCCTGGGATAAATTCAGTTTGATCATTATATATGATTCTTTTTAATGTGTAGTTTCTGTTTTAAAGGAGTTAAGAACATGCCATTCAAAATACACTACTTTGTCAGATTGACTATTTTGAGTTAAAGGCAGCTTGGAAAACAGCAGGTACAAGAAAATTACTCTGACCTTTCTTCAGTTTCTTAACAGCAAAATATGGAATTTTCATGTGAAAGATGACCTTCCTATACTAGAAGGAATGTAGCATTTTTATCATCAAGGACAGAAAGTTAAGACTGACAGAATTCTATACAGACCTTGTTAAAATAAGTCTTACCTTCATTCAGCCTCACTACATAATTTAGTTATGTTCTCACAACTTAATACTCTGTCCAATTCAATATGTATGTGTTCAACTCTGTGTCTTGAATCTTCATTTCTTTATGTAGGCTTCCATGCCACACAAAATTTATGATAAATAAATTTGTATGTTTTTCTTCTGTTTATTTGTCTCTTGGTAATTTAATTCTCAAGCCCAGCTGAAAAAAACCCAAAAGGATAGAGATGAATTTTCATTCCCCTAATTCTATCTACGTACCATTTTAATGGAAGAAGACCTGAAACCTAGAGCTTCTATTCCAACAAACAACAATCTAGGAAATGTTAAAAATGTTTCCCTCTTGGCTACAAACATGAAGTAAGGATACCTTAGAAGATAAAAATAAGTAGACTCAGGGGAAGGTTAGATAGCCCTGAAGAGATTAGTAGGGAAGGCAAATAGAAAAAGAGAAGAAGACCTAAAGAAACTGTTTTAAGAGAGAAACCAAATAGGTTTAGTTTTATCAAGTAAATCACATGTAATTGCTGATATTTGACCCTTTGACCTACAAAGACAATAATTTCATTTAGTTCAATCTATACGCTCCTTCCAAAGTTCTGGAAAAAAGTATCAATCCCTATTATAACTTATTAGTAAAGATAGAACAAATGAAATTGCCCTACTAAGAGTGATGCAATTTTATATCTTGTTGCCCACATTTATTTAACCCTGAGGATAATAATCAACATAACCTAATTTTAAAAATATAAGTTTTTTTAAAGCACATTTTGTCCTAAAGTTTTATTTCAAATGACATTTTTGTTTTTTCATTTCTTTGGATGAAAGTTTTTGAATTTCGTCAAATTTTTATAATTACGATAATCCTTTGTTCTGATTACTATTATCATGAGGATTATCATTGTTAGCAGTTCGAGTAGTGATCATCATTTTTCTCATCACCGTCAGTGTCATCACGGTCATAATAGTAGTATTTTCCCTTTTGCAAGGAAGGCATCCAATAGGTATAACAGTAAAACAAGGAGATTCATCTTGACTATGCTTGCTAAGTTGTTATATGCACTTTACGCTATGACTTTAACCTCTCAGTTGCTTTGCTTCTTTAACTACAAAGTGTGGTTTTACAAGGTTACCAGAAGGGTTAATGTCTGCAACTTTTAAAGCTTCTTTTGTTAGAGGCTCAGAGAAGGGAAAGTATTATTCTACGTTGTTTAGTACCTTTTGTCACAAGGCTAAGCTATGAATATAGAATATGATTAAAACATGTCGTTTTTCTCTTTATTTGTCAATTGCCCTCTTATTGAATAAATAAATTGCATACCAAAGTGGGCATTTACTTAAAAATTCCATCAGATTCAGCCTCTTTCTGACTGTTCCGATTTCATTTGTTTAAAAAAAACACATTTTTAGTATGTCTGGGCTGCAAAATACTGAATAAAATTACCATGAAAAATAAGTACTGTCTGCATTAGATTGATGAAGTAATTGATTGATTGCAGTGAGCTTAAAATATCTGCTGATGAGCATATACTTACGGTAATCATAAAAACAAAATTTGAAAAAGAAATTTGCAGCTGAACTTAAATTTTAATTTAAAAAAATTAGAAATGTAACAAACAGCTATTTCTATCACTAGAATAGAGCAAGTGACACTTTGACTTACTCTGTAGGTAACTTAAAAAGAATGTTTAACTGAACCCAAGTCAGTTTCATTTTACAACAAACATTTTCTAGGGGGGGAGTTGAAAGTATCTTTGGTTCTTTGATGATTCTGAAGAGTTTTCAAAAGGAGTTGTGAATCTCCTCAGGTACTAAAACAAGATTTTTCTTTCTATAAAATGGAAACTTGTAAAGTTCACTTCAATATTTATTTTTCACCTAAATGTCCACGTACTCGAGAATGTTTAAAGGCATTATGGTGTATTCATCTGATTAAACATAAGTATTAAAAATCGCACTTTTATGAAAGCATGTAAAGTTTCAATAGAAAGTATCATTATAGAATAAGTGGGAAGAGAAACGTATGTGTATAATAAGATTCAAATTCTGTTATTAGGTTGTATATACTGAAATCTATAGCTATCTATAATCAGAAAAGATACAATGATCTGTTACTTGTGTTTAACATCTGGTAGTATAAATGGAGGTTGTTTAATTTATATATTTTATTTGCCATATTTTGTACACTAAACATTTAAAATTATAACTACTAATAATTGGTAAATTACATATGGATGTATATAATTTTATAAAATTGCTAACATGTGAGTATAATCATCTACACTAAACTCCTGTAGAATTCAACCAGAGGGAGGGAGATAGGTTAATTATAGTGAGAAAATCAGTAAGCATGGAAGGTAGAGTTCACTCCTTTCAGAACTGAGCAGCTGGGAGCTTCATGGGTTAGCACTATGGTTGCTGTGAGTACACGGTGTGGCCATAATTAGAAGTTCTGGTAGAGACAAAGGTCATTAAGAAAATAAAATTATATAGGAAAAATCAGCAATGGCAAGAATGTGAAGGTTTCTGTGGAATGAGATGCTCCAGTAAGTTTAGGGAACAACTAAAAAATTGAGGAAAAAAGTAATAAAGAACTTGTAAAATTGGGGTATGTCTCTTTATTCCATTTTAATGTTCTTTAGGAATGAAAACAAAGGATTTGAGTGACTTTAATATTGCTTTGAAGACAGGCCTATGTTTTCATAAATGTAACCCTGCTCTGAAACTGTAACACCCAGATCTTCAAGTTCAATGGGTGTGATGAAGAGATAGATGTAGATACATATATGCAAAATTTTTTTTCTTTCTCTTTTTTTTTTTTTTGAGATGAAGTCTCACTCTTTTGCCCAGGCTGAGGGGCAGTGGCATGATCTTGGCTCACTGCAACCTCCGCTTCCCAGGTTCAAGTGATTCTCCTCCCTCAGCCTCCCAAGTAGCTGGGATTACAGATGCACACCACCATGCCCAGCTAATTTTTCTATTTTTAGTAGAGACAAGGTTTCATCATTTTGACCAGGCTGGTCTCAAACTCCTAACCTCAGGTGATCCACCCTCCTCGATCTCCCAAAGAGTTGGGATTACAGGCATGAGCCACCATTCCCAGCCCATCCATGCACATTTCTCTATTCTACAATTATAAAATATATTTTAAACACTTTGCGTCGTGAAGAGATTTTACAAAGATTTTTCCTAAGTCAAACAGTTCATCAAGAGCTTCATTTCAAGGCTACCTTTATCCCTGAAAGCCACGGCCATTTCCCAATTCCCTACCACAGACTCCAAGTCCCCTTTTGGCCCTAATGAATGGCATCCCCCTCCACACTGTCTGGTAGGTGGGTAAACAATAGAGGATATCTCGGAAAAAGAGACTTGTAAGAGCACATTTCCAGCCCAAAGGAAGTATGATATATTTTGGTAGGAAAAAAATAATCAGAGATTTTTAACACACAATTCTGGAAGAAGAAACTGGTATCCACGATGGTCTTGCAATAAAAATACATGTTCAGTCCGGGTGTGGTGTCTCACGCCTGTAATCCAAGCACTTTGGGAGGCCAAGGTGGGTGGATCGCCTGAGGTCAGGAGTTCCGGATCAACCTGACCAATATGGTGAAACCCCGTCTCTACTAAATACGCAAAAATTAGCCGGGCGTGGTGGCAGGCCCCTATAGTCCCAGGTACTCGGGAGGCTGAGGCAGGAGAATTCCTTGAACCTGGGGGGCGGAGGTTGCAGTGAGCCGAGATCGCGCCATCCACTCCAGCCTGGGCGACACTCCGTCTCAAAAACAACAACAACAACAACAAAAACATGTTCAGTGAGCAGTTTACCATGTGAAAAACACAATTATATGTTTTAGGAAATGTAATAATATGTAAGAGGTGGTTGTCAAGGTTTTCAAGAACCACTGGGAGAACAAACATATATTCTTTAAAAAAAAAGGAGTATAGTACAATAAGTGCTTTTTTGCTGAATAAGGAGCATGACGTAGTGGGTACTGGAGGATTCTGATGATCATCCAAATTTGTGAAACATGAATGTAGGTGAAGAAGAGCTAGCAAAGCATTTTAAAAGAGAAACATCACGTTCAAATGTACATATTAGAAAGATGAATTACAGTAATCTGGAGAATAATCTGGAAAGAAATGAAATTTGGATCACTCTCTTTAACCTATATTATAGTCTCACATTTTAAACACTTAAACATCCTTTAACATGCATCAAACACAGTTGGCTTTAAAAAAAAAACCAAAACCCTGTGGCTTTAATTTTCATCTGCCAACTTTGGTGAGTCTTTTACTCTCTCTAAGCCTTCAGAACTTCATTTATAAAATAAGATGGGTAATCTTAGCAATCATTAAAATATGTTTCAGGCTTCAAGTTCTCTGAAATAACAAAACTAAATGGTTATGTGAAGTACTAAAGGTATGCTTTGATAGGCTGTCTGCCTCTTCATTTAGGAGAAGAAAAAAAGCATTTACTATTTCTGTTTAGACATACACTAAACATACATTCAAAAATCTCAGTGATTTATTTTGGTTTCTGCTCATTTTTTTTTCTGATCTGCAACAATATGAGATTGTATGCAATGAATTGAGGGGAAAAGGAATAATAAAAATTTTGAGACTACTCTTCAGTCTGAGGATGCTCAATACCTTAGTTGCCATATAGGTTAATGAGGATGTCAAGTTACTCTGAGGTTCAACCCGCAAAGGACATCCTCAGTTCTGCCAAAAAGCAAAAGCTATGCATGATAATAAGCATCTCTGAGGAAAATAAAACACCTATGATGGCATGACTCAATTATGTGCAGAATAATGATAAGCCTTGTATCCTGTATACTTTCCTAATTGGATAACAGTGCAATCCTGTGTACTACAAATAGTGTAGAGCACTCATTAAAAAGTAGAGAAAAACACAAGTGATCTTGTCTTAGGTATCACTCAAATGTGAATTCAGAAATAAGAGGCTATGTCAAATACAAATTGCTTTACATATTTTTTTCATAAAGATTTCTCTCATTTGGATTAGCTGCTGGAACTGAAATAAGTTTAATTAATTCAATGTATCATGCTAAATTGTAAAAACAAGTAAAACAAGGGGAAAAAAAGGAACAAGTATCTTTCTTAACCATAGAAGTCTATGTGTAAGGTGGGACTTTGAAATGCAGGAACAACAGTGATTTTTAACTTTTTTCCAGAAACCTAGAATTCTATCTATATATGAAATTTCTGGTAAAGGGGTCACCCAAATTTTCACTCATATATGTTTTTCTACCTTACTTCATTTGCTGGCAACTCTTCTGACAATAATAGCCTTTCTAGTCAACGAAATGATTGTTGAGAGGAATCACTTGCTCATGTGCTTTTTGCCTATGAGAGAACAGGGGGTACAGGAGAATTAGAATAATAAACCATCATCGTTTGTAAACCTTAGGAAATTATCAAGCATTGTCTGGAAATAAAAACGAAAAAAAAAATAGAAAGGAAAAGGAAGAAAAAGAAAAGAAAGAAAAGGAAAGCAGAGAACAGAAAAGGAAGGGGCAAGGGAAGGAGTTATGGCCCACTAAGGAGAGACAAAAACTGCTGGGTCTAGACACGTGACCAAAAGATAAATAATTAAAAGTTTTGAAGCAATTGTATTGATCATAAAACTAGGTCTTCCTGAAAGAAATCTCAGAGGAATAGCAATAGCAATAGCTAATGCTCAACTTGATCTACCAGAGGATTTTTTTTTCTAGTGGAAATATACTCTTATTAGCATTCAAGTTCTAGGAAATAGATCCTATTTTTCATTGATCTATTTATTTTCAAAGATTGATAAAATAGCATTGAAAATGAGAAATGTTTATTCTCCGTCTTTGGTAAACCCAGCTCTACACATATCCTAATCGTAAGCCACATGGTGTATACAGCAAAGTGTCTCTAGATTCAGGTCTGCCCTGGCATTTGTTTTCAAGGTAAGAAGGTTCCAGAGAGAAGAGATACATTCTTATTTATTCTTAAGTCTCTGACTTGAATTTTATCAGGTCTTTGTTATCAAATTTTCCAAAAATAGAGTAAGCATTACTCACAGAGTCCTCCTGCCCTCTAGTAAAAGCCCAACTAGTTTTGTTGGTTTATTATACCTCAAAAGTCTGAAAATTATTCATGACAAAAACTTACTTGGTATTATCAAAGTCATATGTGTAGAGAAGAGTCCATGAGTTTCTAGGTAAAGTTGTTCCCTCACCCTAATATGTAAGTGGGTATCATGATGACTTAATTACTTTTAGAAGTAAGTTTCCAACAAAGCCTTAACCTAGACTCTATTGTTTGGGTGCTGAATGAGATTTCATACACTACTAAGTAACTTCAGAATTGTTTTCACTTCCCTGACACAGTATAGTATAAAGTGTGTGATCCTAAACTGAACATCACCATTATAGTTACTCTTTTGCTGAGAATAATTTCATTTTCTTATCCAAACACACAACTACCTATCTCCATAACATATTCTTCTGTGTCATTAGTCTCCTTTTAACCCATTACATTCTAGACCCAGAATATTAGGGAGAGGTAGGCTTTAATTGATTTCCTTTGATCACAAGACTATGATCATGTTTCCACTTGAGTACTGAATCCTATAAAACTCAAACTCACAATTGTAAGCCTCTTCTAGCAAAGTCTATAGAGCCTAGCATTTTTTTCTCACTGAACTAACCTCATGTGAGTATCCATTTTTCCCCACACTATTATTTTTCCTTCCCCTGTTAAACTATTTGTTGTATATTTTTATATATTTGTAGACTCCTAATTCTCTTCTGGGCAAGTGACTAATACAACACACAAGATGCAATCAGCAGTGAGTTATAAACAAGCTCTTGTATTCCCTTATTCAAATATTTTTGGAACTCCTTTGCACAAAAGAAGTCCAGAGGTAAACAAACGTGGTCTACAATTGTGGATCCAGTCCTGTGTCAGGGACTCAGGATATTCCCCATGCTTAGTGTGAGGCTTCTGCCTTCAAACATGCAACATGGCTGCAAGTTCACCAGAAGGCAAGAAGCAGGGGAAGAACAGAAGATGTATGGTGGCTGACTCCCCCCTTCTTTTTTTTAAAACTATCATTAGTTCATCCATAATGCTTACATTTTCATCTTGTTTGTAGAATTATTTGGCACGGTGACTAGAATTTGCAAGGCATTCTGGGGATGTAGTTTTTCTGGACAACTTCTGACTCTCAAAGAATTTAATATTTAGTTCCTTTTAGAAGATGGGGAGAATGGATATTGGGGAGGTAAGCAGCACTATCTGCTATCATAGGTACAGTAAAACAAAAATATTTAACATTTACATAGACACAAACACACACACATATGTGTAATTAATTGTTGAAGTTCTTTTTTTTTATTTTTCTCCCTGTGGCCCCATAACTGAGGCTGCAAAAAGCACTTCTCTCTTCAAGAAAAATCGAAAAACTTTTAAATATGAGTATGTAGTATTCAGTTTGCATTTGTGAAAGTGTAAACTAAACTAAACAAAAAGCTTATTTCCTTTTAATTAAACCAACATTTTTCTGAAAATTATTGTGTAAAACATGGTGCTAAGGATGATTAGGAATCATGAGATTAATTAGATAACATGCCTGCCCTTTAGGGGCTCATAATCTAGAGATGGGATCAGACTCAAAGTATTTGTTCGATTTGTGATCTTTATAGAATTCCAGCTTCTAAAACTGATTTCTAAATTTAATTTATCTCATATCTTTTAAGATTTTATTTTTTATTTTTATAGATACATAATAGTTGCACATATTTGTAAAGTACGTGTGATATTTTGATACCAGCATACAATATGTGATGGTTAAATCAGGGGAATCAGTATATCCATTACCTAAAATATTTATTATTTCTTTGCAAGATTAGCATTCCACTTTTCTAGTAATTTTGAAATATACAATAAATTATTGTTACTGTGGTTACCATATTGTGCTACTGAGTACTAGATCTTATTCCTTCTGTGTAACTGTACTTTTATACCTACTAACAAACTTTTCTTTATCCCCCTCTCCACTCTCCTTCCAATCCTTTGCTGACTATCATACTCTCTATGTTTATGAAATCAATTTTTTAGCTCCCACATAAAAGTGAGAACATGTAATATTTTTCTTACTGTGCCTGGCTTATTTCACTTAACATAATTAGGTTATTTCACTTAATATAATGTCCTCTAGTTCCATCCAAATAGTTGCAAATGACAGGATTTAATGCTTCCTTATGGCTGAGTAATAATCAGTTGTGTAAATATACATTTTCTTTATCCATTCATCTATTGATGAACACTTAGGTTGATTTCATATCTTGGCTATTGTGAATAGGGACACAATAAACATGGGATATCCAGTTTTCCTAGCACCATTTATGAACAGGCTGTCCTTTCTCTAATGTATTTTCTTGGTACCTTTTGTTGAAAATCAGTTGACTGTAAATGCATAGATATATTTCTGTGTAGTTTATATAACATCTTAAGACATGTTTCCCCAAAAAATGTTTCAAATGCTCATAGGCTTCTGTAATCCTCAGAACATTTCAAAAGGCTGTCCTGAAAATGATGTAAATATTTTATTTCTTAAAAAATTATGACAGTCTGAAACACTGAAAATTATAAGATTTTCCCCCTACCTTCTCCCTTCTTTACATATACCTTTATTCTTCTCTGAGCCAATTGAATGATATGAATATATCATTCCTACAAACACATCAGTCAGCTTCACTTTGAGCGAATATGTGGAAGATGTGCATGCCCTACAGACACTGATGAAAAAGATATCTCGTTAGTATTTGTGGTCATTGTGACACACATTAAAATGTGTTAGTCCTACGCCATCTCTTATTAGTAAATCTATTCTACTTTTCCTTCTATTGCATTCCATCAACTGTTTATCATGATAATTTTGTATTACAGTTATTTGTATAGTTTTCTCAAATTCATTTTAGAATGATGCAAGAAAGGGCATGATACAGAGAGAATGAACAAAGGAGAGAAAGTGATGGAATATTTTGTAGATTTTAACATCCTACATGTCACTAAGAGAAGTGCTCATCATTGATGTTATTCCTCATCATTAGTGTTATTCTGTCTTACTTTAAAGTACAGGTAATATGGTTTGGCTGTGTCTCCACCCAACTCTCATCTTGAATTTTAGTTCCCATAATCCCCATGTGTCATGGGAGGTACCTGGTGGGAGATAATTGAATCATGGGGGTAGTTTGCCCCCTGATTATTCTCATACGTTCTCATGAGCTCTGACTGTTTTATAAGGGGCTTCCCCCTTTACTGGGTTCTCATTCTTCTCCTTCCTGCTGCTTTGTGAAGAAGGCCATGTTTGCTTCCCCTCCAGCATGACTGTAAGTTTCCTGAGGCCACCCTGTCCATGCTGAACTGTGAGTCAATTAAACCTCTTTTTTTTTTTTTTCATAAATTATCCTGTCTCCTGTATGTCCTTATAGCAGCATGAGAACAGACTAATATAATAGGGGATCTTAATCTTGGCATCAAGTAATAATGAGCTTTTACACTGGCATCCTTGTACTTTTAAGAGAGGCTATTGAATTTCCAAATAGGTTAGGGCAAGCAAATTTCAAGTGTGAACATAAATATTGCTTCCACATACCTAAGATATGCCTAACTCTGACTGCTACCTGAAATATTAAGACACTGGAAATATTTTTATGCACAGTGAAAAAGTGGACAAAATAGAATTCAGAAATAATTTACATAATTATCATATATTCACATTCAGTTAGTAAAACAAATACATCTTTCTGAGTTTTATCATCTAATTCTTACCTATTGGTAAAATTCTCTAGATCTACCTTACTTTCTACTTTAGGGAGGTGTTCATTATTTCAAATTGTACATTATCTCCTTAAATTTCATCAAACATGTAAGATTAATAGAAATGGAAGCCACATTCTGCACATTAAACCCATTCCATCAGAAGAAGATCAACAACAACAAAAATACTTAAAAATAAACTTGACTCAAAAATTGCAAAATCATCTAGTCTTGGAATATTTTTAAAAATAGGTATGATTAGTAATTGTCTATAAGAAGGCAAATACATACAATATTGAATATTATATTCTTCTTTTGTCCTCAAAGCTCTCTTTGATTATAAAGTTCATATCAGTTAACTTGAATATCAAGAATTTTTTGCTCCATTGTCTTGGACTCACTACATTTATTTATTTATTTTTTTCAACTTACATTTTAGGTTTTGGGGATACATGGGCAGGTTTGTTATGTGGTAAATTACATGTCACTGGGGTCTGGTGTAAAGATGATTTCATCACCCATGTAGTAAGCACAATTCTCTATAGGTAGTGGTTTGATCCTCACCACCTTCCCACACTCCACCACCAAGTAGGCACCAATGTCTACTCTTCCCCACTTTGTGTCCATGTGCATTTGATGTTTAACTCCCACTTATAAGTAAGAACATGTGGTGTTTGATTTTTTGTTCTTGTGTGAATTCACTTTGGATAATGACCTCCAGCCCCATTCATGTTGCCACAAAGGACATTATCTCATTCATTTTTATGGCCGCATAGTATTTCATGTTGTATATGTACCACATTTTCTTTATCCAGTCCACTGTTGATGAGCACCTAGGTTGATTTCATATCTTTGCTATTGTAAATAGTGTTGCGATGAATACAGAAGTGCTTGTGTTTTTTGGTAGAAAGATTTATTTTCCTTTAAGTCTATACCTAGTAATGAAATTACTGGGTTGAATGGTAGTTCTGTATTATTTAAGATATCTCCAAACTGTTTTTCACAGAGGCTGAATTAATTTACATTTCTACCATCAGTTTGTAACCATTTCTCTTTCTCCACAACCTCACCAAGCTCTCCTGTTTTTTTTTTCACTTTTTAATAATAGCCATTCTGAGTGGTGTGAGATGCTATCTTATTGTGGTTTTGATTTGCATTGCTCTAATCATCAGTGACATTGAACATTTTTTCATGTTTGTTGGCTGGGTGGATGCCTTCTTTTGAGATGTGTCTGTTCATGACCTTTCCTCATTTTTTTTAATGGAGTTTGTTTTTTGCTTGTTGACTTGTTTAAGTTTCTTACAGATTCTGGATATTAGATCTTTGTTAGATGCATACTTTGCAAACATTTTCTCTCATTCTGTAGACTGTCTATTTACTCTGTTGATAGTTTCTTTTGCTGTACAGAAGCTCCATAGTTTAATTAGGTCCTACTTGTCTATTTTTGTTTTTGTTGAAATTGCTATTGAAGATGTAGTCATTAATTCATTTTCAAGACCAATTTCCAGAATATTTCCTAGGTTTTCTTCTAGAGATTTTATTGTTTTAGGTCTTACATTTAAGCCTTCAATCCATGTTGAGTTGAAATTTGTGTATTTTGAAAAGAAGGGGTCCAGTTTCAATATTCTGCATGGCTGACTAGCCAGTTACCCCAGCACTATTTGTTGAATAGGGAGGTCTTTCCCCATTGCTTGACATTGTTGACTGTCAAACATCAGATAGTTGTGTCTGTGTGACTTTATTTCTGGGTTCTCTAACCTGTTCCATTGGTCTATGTGTCTGTTTTTGTACCAGTACCATGCTGTTTGGTTACCAGAGCCTTGCAGTATAGTTTGACATATGGTAATGTGATGACTCTGGCTTTGTTCTTTTTGCTTAGAATTGCTCCAGCTATGCAGACTCTTTTTGGTTTTATATGTATTTTAGAATAGTTTTTTTTTTCTAATTCTATGAAAAAATGACATTGATAACTTGGTAGTAATAGCATTGAATGTATAAATTGTTTTGGGCAGCATGGCCATTTTAATAATATGTCTTCCAATCCATGAGCGTGGAATGTGTTTCCATTTGTTTGTGTTATCTCTGATTTCTTTCAGCAGTGTTTTGTAATTCTTACTGTAGAGATCCTTCACCTCCCTGGTTAGCTGTACTCCTAGGTATTCTATTCTTTTTGTGGCTATTGTAAATGGTATTGCATTCTTAATTTCACACATTCAATTTTAGTTCTTTAAAAATATAATGGTGTGTTAACAGGATCCTTCACTAACTGCCTGTTTTAATTCACTAATTTTACTCCTATAATTACTTTGTTTCTATACTTCACAAGTGCTTATACTGTTATAGCTGTAATATTAGCAGTAACATTTAATTAACACTCACACTGTGAGCTAAAATTATACTTCACTAACGCCTAACTTCTTGCCTTTGACTCTCTTGCTAAATGGTCACTAATGTAACAGCTCACCTCTTCTTTACACTTCATAATATTCCTAAATTGAAAGAAAATTTACATCTGTAAAAATAAGTGTGGAATATTTTTGTGAGATTCATAGTATGCAGTAAATTAATCTACCAAGTATAAAATATGTGTTGAGTATCAACATATTATATAAGACATGACAACGGAAGAAGAGAGATTTATATAGTAAGTTTCCGTATCCTCAGGAAACACACAAACTAAAAGACATGGTGAACACATTGAAACACTTTGGAAGGAAAAGCACGAAAATATGATTTGTGAAACATTGTGCATGTGATTTATTCTTGAAATTTTATAATTTTACATTTTACCTTTAGGTTGATGTCCATTTCCAGTTAATTTTTGAATAAAATATAAACTATCTATTGAGGTTTACTTTCTGTTTTGCATTTATAGGACCAATTGTTTTAGAGTCATTTGTATAAAAGACTATCTTTTTATCTTTGAATTACTTTTGCAGCTTTGTCAAGTCAGTTGTCTCTGAACTCTTTTTTGTTTCAGTGATATATGTCTATATGTTCCTCTCACCAACAACACAGTGTCTTATTACCATAGTTTTGGGTACATCTTAGAATCAAGTAGTGTGAGTCTGCAACTTGGTTCTTATTTTTACAAATTGTTTGAGTTATTCTAACTCCTTTGCATTTGTATTTAAATGTTAGAATCAGCTTGCTGATGCATCAGAAAAAAATCTGCTGGGATTTTCACTAAGATGGTGTCTTATCTATAGATCAATTTTAGAAGAAAATTACATCTTAACAGTATCAATTCTTACATACCATGAACATAGTTTACCTCTCCATTAAAACAATTAAAACCCCTTTTCTTGAACTTATCTTATCAATGTTTTGTAGTTTTTGAAAGTATTTGATATTTTTGGTGGTATTGGAAGTGCTACTTTAAAAATTTTGAATCTCAGCATGTCATAACTGATGCATATAAATAAAATTGACTTTTGAATATTTACCTTTTATTTTGTGATCTTGTTAAATTTCTTTGTTGGTTTTGGAAGTTTTGTGTACTCTCTGGAGCATCTATATAGACAATCATGTTTTCTCTGACTGAAGATAGATTTTTTTTCCCTTCCAATCTGAATGCTTTTTTTAAAAAAACAAACAAACAAACAAACAAAATTGACTTTATTGCACTGACTAGGACTTCCATTATGATTTTCTATATGAGCGTTCAGAGAGGAAATCTTTGTCTAGTTTCTGATCTTAGATGAAAAATATATGACCACATGTAAGTTTCTATAAATTAAATTTGTCAAGTTAAATAATTTTCCTTTTCTTCTTAGTGATTTTCCTTTTATTCATCTGTTACTGTGGTGAATTATGGTGATTGGGCTTTAAATGCTAAACCAGTCTTGCATTCCTGGTATAAACCACACTTGATTATAGTATATTATCCTTTCTAAAGATATGATTTACTAATATGTCTTACATATTTTGTTTACTATGTCTATGTTTATGAGGAATTGTGGTTTATAGTTTTTGTTACTTGTAGTGGTTTTCTTGTTTCTGTTGTTTCCTGTTACTTATAATACTATTTTTATGAGGAATTTGAGTTTGTAGTTTTTGTTATTGGTGATATTTTTTTCTTGTTACTTGTAACATATTTTCTTATAACTTTGTTTCTTTTTTTTAATTATTATTATTTTTTTATTATTATTATACTCTAAGTTTTAGGGTACATGTGCACAATGTGCAGGTTAGTTACATACGTATATGTGTGCCATGCTGGTGTGCTGCACCCATTAACTCGCCATTTAGCATTAGGTATATCTCCTAATGCTATCCCTCCCCCCTCCCCCACCCCACAACAGTCCCCAGAGTGTCATGTTCCTCTTCCTGTGTCCATGTGTTCTCATTGTTCAATTCCCATCTATGAGTGAGAACATGCAGTGTTTGGTTTTTTGTCCTTGTGAAAGTTTACTGAGAATGATGATTTCCAATTTCATCCATGTGCCTATAAAGAACATGAACTCATCATTTTTTATGGCTGCATAGTATTCCATGGTGTATATGTGCCACATTTTCTTAATCCAGTCTATCATTGTTGGACATTTGGGTTGGTTCCAAGTCTTTGCTATTGTGAATAGCGCCGCAATAAACATACGTGTGCATGTGTCTTTATAGCAGCATGATTTGTAGTCCTTTGGGTATATACCCAGTGATGGGATGGCTGGGTCAAATGGTATTTCTAGTTCTAGATCCCTGAGGAATCGCCACACTGACTTCCACAATGGTTGAACTAGTTTACAGTCCCACCAACAGTGTCAAAGTGTTCCTATGTCTCCACATCCTCTCCAGCACCTGTTGTTTCCTGACTTTTTAATGATTGCCATTCTAACTAGTGTGAGATGGTATCTCATTGTGGTTTTGATTTGCATTTCTCTGATGGCGAGTGATAATGAGCATTTTTTCATGTGTCTTTTGGCGGCATAAATATCTTCTTTTGAGAAGTGTCTGTTCATATCCTTTGCCCACTTTTTGGTGGGGTTGTTTGTTTTTTTCTTGTAAATTTGTTTGAGTTCATTGTAGATTCTAGATATTAGCCCTTTGTCAGCTAAGTAGGTTGCGAAAATTTTCTCCCATTTTATAGGTTGCCTGTTCACTCTGATGGTAGTTTCTTTTGCTGTGCAGAAGCTCTTTAGTTTAATTAGATCCCATTTGTTAATTTTGGCTTTTGTTGCCATTGCTTTTGGTGTAAGTTGTAACGTTTTTCTTTTTACTTGGTTTTGGTATTAGGGTATGGCTAGCTTCATAGTATGCATTGAGTGGTGTTGATCTTGTTTCATTTTGTGAAGAGTTTGTACAGACTTAGTGTTATTTCTTCCTGAAATATTTATTAGAATTTACTATTAAAATGATTTGGGCCTGAAGTTGTCTTTGTTGGAAGGTTTTTAAACTATGAATCCAATTTCTTTAATAAATAAATCTTTATTTATGTTAATCTATTAGATTAAAATATGCTTGGTTAGTTTGTGTCCTTCAAGGAATTGCATATCTTCTGAGTTGTTGAATTTGGAGGCATAGTACTTTTTGTAAGTTTTTTTATTTCAATTTTTATTACCTTTTTTTTTACTGTCTATGAAGCTTTAATGTTGTTCCCAGTATTGAAAAATTCATATTTTCTTTATTTTCTTGGTCAGTCTGCTGAAAGGCTTGTCATTTTTATTGACATTTTCCAAAAACTAGGTTTTCATTTTATTGATTTTCTGATTTTGTGTGTGTGTGTGTGTGCATTGAATTTTATTGATTCATACTCTTATATTATTTCATTACTTCTGCTTATTTGGGTTTTATTTATTTTTTATGTTTGTTTCTTAATGCCAAAGCTCAGATTTCTACTTTAATTCCTTTTTATTTTCTAATATAAAATTCAAGGCTATAAATTTTGATACTTATTTTCAAAATTTTTCTTGAGATTTTCTCTTTGACTATTTATTTAGAACTATATTGTAAAACTTCCACATATTTATAAAATTTCTAAATACCTTTATGTTAATGCTTTCTAGTTTGAATTCGTTATGATTCAAGAACATGCTTAGTATGAGTTATATTATTTTAAAATGATTAAAGTGATCATTTTAAAGTGATTTAAGGTGATTTGTCATTTCACTCAGGATATGGTATTTTAAAAAATATTTTAGGTACACTGAAAAACAATGTATATTCTCTTTTTGTTGAAGAGAGTGTTCTAAAAGTGTTGATAAGGCCAATTTGATTGATGGTGTTCAAGTTTTCTCTATTATTGTCTATATCTTTTCTATCCATTATTGGGATAGTTGCAGTAAAGTCTTCGAATATAATTGCGAACTTGTTCCTCTATTCTGTTCTGTTTTGCCATGTATACCTTGAAGCACTCTTGTTCAGTGTATACATGTTTGAGATTTGTAAGTCTTCTAAGAACGTTGACCTAATTATTATGATGAAATGGTCATATTTCCTTTAATATTCTCTGCTTTGATGGCCACTTTCTGCGATTTAAACATAGCTTATTCAGCTTGCTTTTGGCTAGTTCTAGTAAAATATGTCCTCTTTTACTTCACAACATTGGGAATTATAGTCTTAAATTATCATGTTCAATATTAATTCTCTTTGGTTATTTTTAGTTTTTTTAGAGTCTAAATATATGTGTGTAGAATTTCTTTTGCCTGTCTTCTTTACTTATGCTCCCTCTGATTCATTTTCTCATTTTGCAGATTTTATTTTATTGGCATTAAATTTCTCAAATGTTTTAGCTTTTTCTCTTTTCTTTAAATAACTTTGTTGAGGGATGGGAGAACTTATCGTAGCTATGTTTTCAAACACTTTACCATTATGGTATATAGGAGTTAAGTCTTTATCTTCTATAGTGAGAAATAAGTATAATCTCTAATGTAAAAAAATCAGCAAATCAGAATGAAATTTATAAATATGGTAAATAAAACAAACAGCTGAAGAGTTTAAAGTGGATGACACTGAGGAAGGAATCGGGTCAAAGAGAGGTAGGACAGGTAACTGCCGTTCTTCGTTAGAAACAGTATAGAACTGTTTGACTTTTAAAACCAAGAAATGTGATTACTTTGAAAAGCAAAATGAAAGTGAAAGTTTGGCTGTACTAGTAATTCCACTTCTGGGTATGTACCCAAAAGAACTGAAAGCAGGGACTCAAACAGATACAGTAATGTTCATAGTAGCCTTATGAATACTAGCCAAAAGTGGTAACAACCAAAGTGTTCTGTTCTTCATTTTGGAGAGGTATTCCTGACATGGCACAGACCATTCTAAAAATTTTAGGGCCTTGAAAGTTTACAGGTGTTATACCTCTGTTCTGGAATATATTTGTCTTATGAAGGCCTCCAATATATTTGCCATGTCTTGCTCATCTGGTTTAATTAAGTTAATGTCATCAAAATAGTGGACAAATTTTATCTTCTGTGAAATGTCCAGATGGTCCAGGCCCCTTCTGATTTTACTAAGGCAGAAGGCGGAAGAATTAGCATAGCCTTGGAGCACAATGTTAAATGTGTTCTTATATTTGTCCCACATAAATGAGAACTGGTTTTGATCTTTTCTCTTAAAAGGGATGAAAAGAGAATGCTTTCACCTGATCATGGATGCATGCCTGAGACTGAGTTAAGCTGCTCTCACAAAGACACCATAATTGGCAGAGCAGCTACAATTAAGATTACTACTGGATCAGGTTTGTGATATTCCACTGTCATCTGCCAGGATCCATCTTCTCTGTAGAAGCTAGATTTTGAAATAAATGGGGATATAATGAGGACCAAACCCCTGAATCCCGTAGATAATTTAGAACAGAGCTAATGTCTTCTATTTTCTCTAGAAGTTAATACTGCTTTTGTACTATCTTTCTGAGGAGAGGAACAGTTTCAGAAGTTTCTTCTTGGCCCAACACACTATGACAGGTCATATAGGCTAGTGAAGTATTTTGGGGATTTCTTTCAACTACCAATTATTTCCACTGAGTTATACATGTGAAGACCAGCAAAATGACCTGTATATACATTCAGAGACACAGAACACTCACTAAGAGCCAGGCATGGTCAGGACTTGATTTATTACCTGTGTCCCAACTACCCCCATTCAAATGGCAGGGGTGAGAGGTGGGTCATGATGATGCCTCAAATCCCCAGTATTATTGCCAACTTAAATCCTGCATGCATTAGTTTTGACCCCTATTGTGGTTACCTGCATAAATGGTCATAGAACCTTTTGCAGAAGGTCTAGAGGGGTTATTTCTTCATAACCTTTTTGTGGTATTTTCAGGTCCTTTCTCAATGGGACTCTGCCTCTCCTTCAGATAGAAGTTTCTGATTTACAAAACTATATTAGGTCAAGAAACGGGAAAAGATATTGTGGATTCCTATTAGAGCAACTACTCTCGGTGTTGATCATCTGACACCCTTGTTGACTGCCCAACTTATATTGCTCTAAGAATACCATACTCTATTAATTATCTCCAAAGCTTTCCACAAATCAGCTTGCCCTCCCAGTATCACTATGCCATCCATTACAGACTGCCTTGCCTCTAATGATTAAGCACCACAACATGGTCTCTATTAATTCTAGAGCCTCTCACCACCACTGCTATCAGGGAGCCAGTTCTGTAACAGCATCTCCCACAAGCAACCATATTCTAGAGCAAAGAGTTGTCTCAACAATGCCAGTACCCTGATCGCCAGTGTACTTCTTATCACTTTGGTAAATGAAGTGTCCTTTAGGTCCTTCAAGAGACTAGAGACCAGTGATGAGTTTTCCTGCCTTAATAATGTATCCACTCCAGGCTGAATACTTCTCTGAGCCTTTTATTCTCTTCTTCTCTATCTGACTTAACAATACAGCATTTCTACTTTACTTTATTTGGACCACACCCTTTGTCAAGCTTCCAAGAGCCATCCTTAGTAGCATGCTAGCACCATTTTCCAATCTCCCTTGAAACTAAAGTTATTAATTCTTGTATCAGGAGGCATTGCTCATTTGAACAATCTCTCTTTCCTATCCAACTTTATGCTTCACATCCCTCAATATGGAACTTTCATAATCCAGCCCCATTCTTTCTTCTTGGCTCTTGTCATATATGTTTTCTAGGACATTTAGCAAACTTGGCATGTATTTCACTTCCTTCCTTGAATGACCAATACTTCTCCTCCAGGTTATGTTGTAATTGGACCCCAGTTATTGGTTTTGTCCCTAAGAGAGGAAGTAAGGATAGGAGAGGTCTATACCACAAGGAGAGAGAACAGAAAGCTAAGGAAGCATCGGCATTGTCTTCAAGCCAGGGAGGGCACTGGCCTTTAGCAGAGGGTACTGAGACATTTCTACTGGTCCAGAGTTCTGAGATATCTGGGATTACAAGATTCTTGAGTCCATCTATCTAGGTATCTCCATTCCAAGACTCAGCCTATCAGGGGCCAGGCCTTGAGATAGAAGACTTGATACAGTTGAAAATTCAAGTGTCCTTGGATTTCCTTTACTCTTAGATATTTAATTTCTGAGCCTAGTTCTCAGATTTTCTGTTCTCCCTTTCCAAGAGATAAAAAAACTTTTCACATGCAGCTAATGAGAACCTCTTGTTTTCAAATGTCTCTTTAAATCTGCCAGCAGTTGCCCTCAGCTTTTTATTGTCTGTCGCTAGCACACTGATAATACCCAATGAATGTCAATAATAATCTCATAATCTTCATAATTTCTATTTTTCCCAAACTTCCTAAAAGTGTGAAACATTGCAGGCACCACTGCATTCCTTTCTATAGGTATTCTATCCTAGTTCTACACAGAGGAGAGCTTTAACAATTGTGGCACTGTAGCATATTTAGGGGCTAGTAATTTTCTACCTTGTCAAGAATGAGGAGATCATTGCTAACTGCTGATGATCCAGCTCCAATTCCTTTCAAAAGTGTGTATCTTAAGACAACCTCTGCTATCAACTCTCCTTGGTTTGGTTTGTGGGAAAACAGTCTCTGTGAAAGAGTTCTGCATGTACAAGGTATATTTATGAGTGCTTTTGAGGAAAATACCTGTAAAGAAGTATGGAAATCAGGATTATGTAGAGGGAGAATCTGAACTGAGATGGAGATGCAGCCACAGCCTTGGCCTGCTCAGGAGCTCGGGAGTTGAGAGAGTGCTTCAGAGTTGTCCAGGATTAAAGCAAGGTGGCAGGTCTTTGTCCCTCTGCATTGAACAATTATCAGATTTTGGCTACCCTATAGGGCATGGGACATAACTGTCAGTGAGGCAACTCCTTTTAGCCAAAGAAACATCCCAAGGACTTAGTTGCAAGCTATCTATAGCCAATGCTCCTACCAGCTGGGGAAATGTGTAAAGTGTCTCTGGGTCCCAAAAGGAGCACAAGCAGTGTACCATTGCAGCCACCACATATATTTTCACCCCATTGTGGTGACCGATTTTACAGCACCAAAACCTACTCTACACTTTTGCTTACCTTAGTTCCAAATCCTACTTTACATTGTTATACTGAATCCTCTGGTGCAAAGACCCTTACCTACTGACCTTCAGCACCTGTTCTCCTCCTCAAAACACTCCCATTTTATTTTTGCTGAACACCTCATTACCTGGAATAAAGACTATATTTTCTAGTTTGCCTTTCTATAGGTGTTGTCATGTGATCAAATTCATGAAAATTAGATATAAGAAGTGCTACCAGGCAGATTTCAGAAAATGTTCTTTTCTTTTATCTTGCTGGATATAACTGGAACTTTGTAATGGATCATGCACTGAAGGCTATACCCTAGTAATGTAGTATAGAAAGCTAGACGCTCTTTTGGCCCTGGAAAATTTACAGCTATCACTTCATTTCAGGATTGCATTTATCCATATACTTATGAGTGAAAGAAATACACAATGAGACTATTTAAGTACCTACATTTCAGGTCTCTGTTACTCACCCAATATTATTTATAACTACCGTATTCATGTATGGTCATATTCAGGAGTTATTTATGTAACGGGCAATATGTCTCTGCAGAATACTGTATCCTATGGAATGCCTAAGGAGAGACAGGAGGATGCAAATCCCTGCAAAATCCTAAGAGCAAACTAATTACAAAGATTGAAATTTCAAAGGGGGAACAGATGTTCATGCTCCAGAAATGTGGAAAGTGCTATGTCTCTGGTACAGAAAGGGCATAGAGTCACCACATAAAAGCAATGTTTAGAACTCAGCTTTGCCCAGAAAGATATTCTGTCTGAGTAGTTTATACATTCTCTTTCATCTGGAAACAGACCCTGCCTTTTTCATTTGACAGTGTAATTCATTTTAGATACTCCAAATAATCTCACTTTGTTTTGATGGATTTAAAAAAAAAACGGAAAATGGTCTTTCTGTATATCACCATTCTGCTAAGGGAAGCTTGGCAATGCCAATTAGAAGTGGTAATTCTGAAATTTAAAACAACAACCAGCAACTAAATAAGCAGAAGCACAGGAGTTTAGAGCAACATGGAGAGCAGCTGAGATGTGGATGAACTTAGGAAAAGATTCCCCTCTTTAGCAGTGACTCTACATCCATACTACCCATCATTAAGGGTGGAGGGAGGGTACTTAAAAAGGTCAATGCCTAGGCCCTATGGCAGATCTATTAAATCAGAGTTGTTAGGGGTACAGACAGCCCTGTTTGTTTTGTTTTGTGTATGTGTTTTGTTTTCAACCTCCAAGTCAATTCTAATACACAGCCAGGGTTGAAAACTGCTGCATTAACACTTAAAGTGAGTCTTGGAGATATCAAATGAACAGTCATTTGAGTTTTGTGACCTAAGCACCCCTTTTGTATTAGTCCATTTTCATACTGCTTTGAAGAAATACCTGAGCCTGTATAATTTATAAAGGAAAAGAGGTTTAATGGAATCACAGTTCCACATGGCTGGGGAGGCCTCACAATCACAGAAGAAGGCAAAGGAGGAATAAAGGCATGTCTTACATGATGGCAGGCAAGAGAGCATGTGCAGGGAAATTGCCCTTTATAAAACCATCAGATCTTATGAGACTTATTCAGTATCATGAGAACAGCATGGAAAGAATACACCCTCATTATTCAATTACCTCCCACCAGGTCCTTCCCACGACACATGGGGATTATGGGAGCTACAATTCAAGATGCAATTTGGGTTAGGACATAGCCAAACCATATCACCTTTTGAGAATGTATACCTTAAAAAACCTCAGCTACTTTATTTCCATATTTAATATAAATTATGTAGTCATTTTTATTACGTATAAATTTATTCACCTAAAGAATAAAAATTAAAAATAGTAAATATTAAAGCAATTTAGACCATAGAAGAAGTTAAATTTCTTTAAATAATCATTTGAAATTCTCTGTAAATTTTATTTCAAGCCTTAACCTGGAGACACCAGAGTAAGCCTCAACAGTTTTTGTGATAGAATATCTCATTTCAAAAACAAACAGAACACTCATTCAGGTTGGGCTAGGTTTTATTTTCACTCTCAATGTCATTTTTGCTTTGGATGGTTTCATCGTCAGTGTCTGGGTTGAGGACAAAGTCTCTCATTGTTTGTTTTTCTTCCATCAGTTCACATTTAAGACAATTACCGCACAGCTGGGCAAATATGCTGGCATGCAAGTGCCTTTCCGTTTTGAAGCTCTCATTGTGAAGAAGAAGCCTGGAGAGTCAACAGAAAAATTAATTACAATTGAGCAGAGCAAACTCCATCATATTCAATCAATATTTACCTACCAAACAAAAATAAGATATTGATGGTTAATTATTTATTATTGTCAGGCTTATTTTGAACATTTTTTCTTGTATAAAAGGACTCTGGCCCTGTAGGTCCATAATTCTAAGAGAAATATCCTTAGTGTGGGGCTGAACTTCAAACTAAGGAGAACTGAATCTTAATAAAATCATAGCAGTCACATTCTGTGTGTGTGTGTGTGTGTGTGTTTGCATAAACATACTGATTTGTTCTGCACTTCTGCGAAGTTCTATAGAAGACTGTTCCAGGTAAATAATTTGGTAATTCCTTTTACAATACATGGAAAGAAGTAGTATTCACAGAATCAGGAAAGAGGCTCCTCATGGAATATGATTCAGTTCCCTTTATAAGTGATCTGAAGCCCAGGACTGATTATTCCCGCTATAAAGGGAATTGCACTCTATAGTGAAAATCAGTGATACATAGGTTTGAATAAAACATGATGATTATAGGTTGACTTCCTAATTGAAGGTAAAGAATTCTTAATGACGGCTTCCAAGGCACTGACTGACTAGGAGGGGTGCCCATACTAGGAATGGGTTCCCATCTGCAGTGTGAAAGTGAGTGCTAAGTAGGTAAGTGAATGGGGCAAAGGTAGTAAGGAGAAAGATGAGAGCAAAGGGACTCATTCACTGAGCATCGTTCTTAGGATAAAGTTGGAGGTTTTTTGGCATAGTACAAAAGAAGGTTGTTTCTCCAGAAAGGAACACAAACCTGCCGACGCTTTGATTCCAACCCAAGAGATTCATATCAGACTGACTTCGGAGTTACAGAATTATGAAATAATACCTTTGTATTGTTTTAAGCCACTAGCTTTGTGTCCATTTGTTACAGCAGCAATAGAAAACTAATACAATTCTTAAATAATCAGCATGTCGAATTCAATATTATAAACATTAAACATTATAAATTCAACATTATGGCTCATAACGTATTCATTAGTATATTTAAAGGAATCAAAATAAGATGTGTATCTACTTATATATTTATAAGTACCATAGGCAATTTATATATTAAATAAAGATTAAAGTCGCTTATTAAAATCCCAAAATGGAAAGAATGCTGATATGCTGGAAGTTTGATGGGTGTGGAAGAGACTGGCATAACATAAGATCAGAAAAATAAGGGAAGGACATACATACTATGTAGGATTTATAAACCATGCTGAAGAATTCAGATTTTCTTCTCAATGTGAAGGGGAAATGTCCATCAACAATAGAAAATTATAAAAAAAAGTGATGAAACTCTCTATAAAATGATATGAGTAGAGCTCCATGTGAAACTGCTGAGTAGGTAAAACAGGTCACAATAGAGTATATATAGTATGCTAATTTTGTATGGAAGAACCCAAGGGAAATAAGAATATATACTTGTATTTACTTTACTTGCATTCTCAATAAAGAAACACTGCAAAGATATACAGGGGAAGAAAGTAATTTTCCATAGTGGGAGGAGAAATGTGATGAATGAGATATGAGTGGGACCAGATTTTTCAAAGTTTATTTTACATTGTTTTGATTATGGAAACTTGGAAAAGTACTACTCTTTTTTTTAAATAATGAAATTTATTTAAATAAATTAACAGAGTATTTAAAATAAAAGCAGAAAATTTTCCCTACCAGATATAAAATATTTTAATATGCAAAGATAACATGTTCCTAGATGTAAATGCATCCTTTACGTCAGTTTTATGACTGGTTTATTCAATGTGATCTTTACATTCTAGATTTAGATTACAAAGTAGTACTTGTTACTGCCCTAGTTCATCAAATAAACACATTTCGTATTTGGCAATTACTCTAGTAAGTAATTCTCAATGTTCAAGATAAATATGTTATAATTGCCTATAATTGATATGATTAGGTCATGGCAATACAGCACTTCATTTACATCCAAATTCTTTGTAGCTGGTCTACAGTGTACTAGTAAAATTATCAAGCAAGTCTATGTTCCAAAGGTATTTATAGACAATTGATTAGTGTTCTCTCAGTGTTTTGGAGAAAATCAAAGTAGATATATGTGTTAATTTTTTGGAAAGTTAATAATGTTGTGTCTAAGCTACTGGAAGTGGGGTACAAAATTGCAAGCTATGCAATTAACATGAATGTGTTCCTTATTCAGTTTCACAAGTAAAATAATATTATTTGGTGAAATAAAGCGATTTCACAATTTTTCTCTTGATGAATATTTATTCCATATCAGCATTATCATTTGAGTATAGAGTGAATTTTCTAAAAGAAAACAAATACCTTTTCAAATAAGTAAAATTATTCTTTTATAAATGTTTTTACATAAGATTTTATTTTACTTTTTTGTCTTTGTATATTTTACATAAATAATGTTTTGTCACTTTTTATTTTGTGGAATATACAAGAATAATTTTTAACTACTTTCATTTTGATGTCTTTTCCGGTTCTGCTCTAAACTATGTATAAGCTTTTGTTTGAACACTATAATCAACACTTGAAATTAGATATATTTAATAGTTTTATTAGAGACAAAGTTAAGATTTTAGTGGTGTCTGAAAAAACCAGCTGTGGTCAAACATCATTGCCATAGAGGCAATCCAAGTAATCAATGAAAGGATATGTTAATATTTATATTATGATGTTTAAAATTCATTCAACTATTTTCTGATTTATCCACCATTTAGTCTTTTGACACCTCCATTGCACCCTCCCAGAACACTTTAACTTTGTTCATTTTTCAAGCTTAAGTATTTTTCAATGTCTAAACTTTTATAGATCATAGGCCTAACACTATACAAAAGTGAGAAGACATTTTCTCTGTTGCTTTTCTAACTCTCAAAAAAATTATCTCTTAAAATTGTGTAGAATTAGTCCATGAGAAATATGATATTTTTTTATTATGGAAATTTAGAAATATAAACAGAAATAGAAAAATTAGCAGAAAAAATATATTAAAATATATGAATCCCCAGGTATCCTCAGCTCTTTTTACAAATTGTCAATATTTTATTTTACCATTCTTTTTTAATCAGAACTCTCACTCTTATCCTTAACTCATTTTTGAGCTTTATAAAGTAAATTACAGACCAACTGATGAAATGTTGTCTGGACTCTTACCAAAATCAATGACAGAGAAAGGAGCCACAAATATTCTGGTAGCCAGTAATTTTTTTTTTTTTGGTTATTTAGAATTACATAATTTTATTGTGAAATCTTTTTTAGCAATTACTTCAGTATTATTCATGGTATATAAAAATAAGTATGTATAAATGCACAAACACATACAAGCAGTCTATTTGTGTTAGCAGTACAATACAATAATTAGCAGTACCATAATTGCTAATAGGTTAGCAATACAATAATTTGTACCATGGAGTGTTCATAGTGTTATACAAGGTTGTCTTTAGAGGTCTTAAAATGTTATAACTACATTTGAACAAAAATGTACATTGACTTCAAAATTCTTCCTTTTTGTTTATAAATCTAAATAAATATCCTGTTATAAGCCTATGGAGAAAAACCTTAGGATATTTATTCAACTAAAGATTGGTCAGAAAAAGTACTCCAGGGTCTTTGGGGGAAAAAATTGTAATAGAAAAATCCTGAAAGAAAAGTAAGCAGAGTTCACCCTAGGTGTTGAGGGTTGACAGGTTAACCACCTCTCACTGGGCAGCAAGGACTTTGTGGAGATAATTAAAGCAACTCAACAAAGTTTCTTGGTGAATGGCATGACCACTGTGCATATCTTTCAGAATGTGGCTCAAAGCTCTACCAGCTACTCTCACCTGCTATTCTCACAGCTTTCCAACAGTTATGGCACAATAGGCATTAGCTCTTTAATATAAATTTATACCAAATCACAACTTCTATTCGGCAAGGAGAGTTGCCCTACTAAAACAAAAGAAAGGTAACATAAAATTTCTAACCAATTATATTAATCAAATGCCACTATTTGTGCCACATATTTGTATATTTATTTGCTTTCCAAAACAATGAAGGTCTAGGAGAGCAAAACAACTATTGAAAGCAGCCTATGGCTTTCTTAGTTGATTGATGTTAGTCTTTGATAATATACAGTTGAACAATATGCTGCTGTTTGCTGATGTATCTGCTATCATGATAAAGATACAAATTTATTTCAAAATTGATAAATTCATTGTGGAGTTTCCACTGGCTACATCTCAAGCAATAAATACTTAAGTAGTTTTATTATTCGTTAGTGCAAGCATTCGTACAATAAAAGAAAAAGCTGCTGAGACAATCAAGCAAATACATGAAGATCAGAGACTCTAAAAGAGCTGATTGACCGGGCACGGTGACTCACACCTGTAATCTCAGCATTTGGGGAGGCCGAGGTAGGGGGATCACTTGAGCCCAGGAGTCTGAGATCAGGCTGGGCAACATGGTGAAACCTCATCTCTACAAAAAAATACAAAAATTAGCTGGGTGTTGAGGTGTGTGCCTGTAGTCTTAGCTACTGGGGAAGCTGAGGCAGGAGGATCATCTGAGCCCAGGAGGTCGAGGCTGCAGTGAACCATGATGGTGCTACTGCCCTCCAGCCTGGGTGACAGTGTAAGACCCTGTCTCAAAGACAAATGAACAACCAACAAAAACGAAAACAGAAACTGATTGAGCAAAGAAATGTCACCTATATATGTTTTTAAATCTTAGGACAAATATCTGTAGTTAATGTAATTACTTTCTATTAAAACATAAGCACTCTTGCATATATATACAGTAAATGCTTGGCATACATAAAGGTTATATTTCTGATTACAGTCTCAAATCTATGAAGACCATTGTTAAAAATTATATTATTTTCAGTATGACATAAAGTTTAACTGAACATTTTAAGTGATTCTTTTAGATAATTAAATGTTACATACATGTAGAACTAAAATTATAAATATCATGCAAGCATTCTTGCTTTTCAAATTTCTTTTTTTTTTACTTAACTAAAAAAAATAGTGATTTTTGAAGTAAAAGGCAGTCTCACAAATTTCAGTCTCTCTTTTTCTCACTCTCTCTCTCTTTTGTTGGTATATAAAATGTATGAAAAATTTGTCATTTCCATATCAGAGCAATGGTAAATTCAATATTCTTTTTTATATTCCTAAAACTTCTCTCATCTAAATAAAAACTATCTCTTTTTATTTCTTTAAGATTTCTTCACTTTTAAATACAGGAAAAGTGGTGGGTTTTCTTTTGGGGGTCCATATTCCCACAAAATCATAAGATTTTACCACTACACGTTACTATACACAGAACAAGTGAAATAAAAGAGCCAGGCTGAGCTGCATATGCTAGAAAGTCAGCTAGGATTACTCACCACAAACTTATTCTCATAAATAAGCCCATAATGGGGGAGACTAAGTTTGTTCCAGGACGATTACAAACTATCACTGGTCACGGAGGTTCAGCCTGCATCTTGGGGAGCCAAATGTTTCATTAAGCCTGATCAAAGGATCTACTATATCTATCTATAATAATGAGGAACAGAGCTACCAGGGGTAGTTGAAAGGCAATTGCTATCTCAGCAGTTAACCTTTACAATGGGTAGTAACTATCTTCCCAGGGAGAGAGAAGAAATATAAGATTCTATATAATATACCAACTTTCTAACCATCCTGACTCTTCTCGGTTTTTGTTTGCTTTCTAGTATTAAATTGCTTTTGTATAATGGTAGTTTTCACATAGCTTTTCAGAATTAGGCTTCCAACACAAACATAAAAGTTAAAAAAAGTTAAATGTATTTAATTGCTGGTGAAAGTCCCAAGTTATTATTCAGGAGGTGCGGGAAAAACAAGCCTTGATTTAAATTGTTTTTTTGTTTTCTTCAATGTAGAAATATATTTTCTTCTGTCTCCTGACCCATTTCCAAGTGTAGCATTTTAAAATTTCCTGTCTCAATATTATCCTAATCAGCCCACTGAAAACTAATTCTAATAGACTTCGCAGAGTGCCTCTGATTATCAAGGTGAAACAAGGATCAGATTCTTTATCTTTAATTAATAGTTAAATTGCCACTTTCTGAAGAGGAGGGCTGGAGGAATTATTGCAATCTGGTCTGCCAATCAGAATTTAAGAAAATGGGGAAGGTTGATGCTCAGTAGTTGAATTTTGCAAACAAAGCAAAGCTTAGATGCATTAGTTTCCTCTCTCATTAAATGAACAAACAAACAAAAGGATTGGATTAAATAAAAGAGGATTACTGGGTATAAGTTAGAGAAGGAAAACTAAGAAATGAAGATGCACATTTAGTCTAGAACACTAATATCTAATTATTGGTTCATTGTAACAATTTAGACAAATGAATTTTGAGAATTTCTTTAATTGGAATTCACTGTAGAATTTTCCAGAAGTTCATCCATTCTCTTCCAGTTATTTCTAAACGTTTTGGGTGAAGTTAATATTGCTTCTAAAGCAGAGTTCAAATCTCTAAATGTAGTTATTCCATTAACTGAGACGTGTTTATGCAACAAAATATATGTATAGTCTATATATAAAAAAGAGTTCAGAGGTAGCTTATGAGTCATTTCTTCTACTTCATGAAATATTTCTTCAGCTCCTGATGAGAGAAGGCCACCCTGTGTTAATTGCTAGCAGAGTTTTCCTTCTTCACTCTGTTCCTCCTTGGTCTTTCTTTTCAGCACATCCTTCCCTATACTCCTTTCTTGCTGCCTTTCACCTCTCCAAACAGTTTTCTGATTGCAACCACACTCGATTTAAGAAAAACTGAAAAAAAACACTAAAACCTTCAGGTCTAATTCTGCACAGAAGATACAACTTAACAAGGAGACAGATGAAAGGAAACCAGAAAAAGCTGGGAAATAAAGCAAGGCACAACACAGGAGCAGGTCGGGACTTAGACACAGAAAAAAAAATGCAGTTCACATGAACTTGGGAAAAAACCTTCTACTTTCAAAAATAATTTTTCCTTTGAAAAAATTCTATAAAAAACTTTTTCTGTTTCTTTTATCTCATAGCTCTTCAGTGAATCTGAAATATTCCCTCGAGAGAGATGGAAAAAAAAATTCATGTTTTATTCCATATTAGGAGTTAAACTGAAAAATATAATTCTTCCTACTCTTCAAACTGTAGTGTAGCTGAAAATTATTTTCTTACTAAATCTCACTAGGTGATGAGGAGCACATTTATTGTTTAATTGCACATGTTTTAATGTTTGTAAGCAATGCTAGCAAAATTGTATGTAGAGTACGTTGATTTAGGTGAAGTTTTAGACCATTGAAACAAATTGTTTAAATAAAATTTTTATACTTTCACAAAAGCAAAGCATTTGGAACCTGGCATAAAGACACTGAAGTCAGTTCCTCTAATTAAAATATTTTTACTGATCTGTAAGCAAGGTCATTCCTGATTTGGCCATTCACCATCTTATCATTCGCTACCTTACTCCTTTCCAAGACGACTCACTCTTTTCTTTTTATCAGATTGACTTATTTGCCTTAGTGTAACTATGAGTGTACCCTTTCGATTATCAACTTGTTCCTTTGTTATTTGTTCCTTGAGTGACTTTGTCAGCATACTTGCATTTTGTATACGTTGTCTTGCCAGTGGGTTAAGAGCTGGCTGAAAAGAAATGACTAAGACATGATTTCTACCTAAGTAAATGATTGTTTAATGACAGTGCTAAACATGAGGTCGGGCACAGTGGCTCACGCCTGTAATCTCAGCACTTTGAGAGGCCCAGGCAGGCGGATAACCTGAGGTCAGGAGTTTGAGACCCACCTGGCCAACCATGAACTACATGGTGAAACCTTGTCTCTACTAAAAATACAAAAATCGGCCAGGCACAGTGGCTTGTGCCTGTAATCCCAGCACTTTGGGAGGCCGAGGCGGGCAGATTATGAGGTCAGGAGATTGAGACCATCCTGGCTAACATGGTGAAACCCCGTCTCTACTAAAAATACAAAAAAATTAGGCGGGCATGGTGGCGGGTGCCTGTAGTCCCAGCTACTTGGGAGGCTGAGGCAGGAGAATGGCATGAACCCAGGAGGTGGAGTTTGCAGTGAGCTGAGATCACCACGCCACTGCACTCCAGCCTGGGCAACAGAGCGAGACTCTGTCTCAAAAAAAAAAAAAAAAAAAAAAAAAAATCAGCTGGGCGTGGTGGCACATGCCTGTTATCGCAGTTACTAGGAAGGCTGAGGTAGGAGAATCACTTGAACCTAGGAGGCGGAGGTTGCAGTGAGCTGAGATCAAGCCACTGCACTCCAGCCTGGGCAACAGAGTAAGACTCCATCTCAAACAAAAAAAAAAAAAAAAAAAAAAAAGAACAAAATTTACTATACAATAGAAAAGTAAGTAAAATACTATCAGATTGCAATAAGAGTGAAATTAACTTTTTCTGGAGTACAGGTGGCTAGGAATAAAGCAAGACTCAGAGCAGGTTATATTTAAATGGGTCCTGAAGATGAGGAAAGGAATGCTAGATGGAGCCTTTAACAAGACTGAGGCATGAACTGGGTAGGAGTAGAAGAAATTAGAACACGGCATCACAGACTTCATCATTTTGCTGGGTGTTCCTTAATGTTATTCTGGAAAATCTATGGGCTCATGGATAGTGTCCTGCAAATGTTGGAAGCCTGTGACATGGTTCAGATATCCGCATAGTTTGAAAGTGATTGTTAAACTATAATTGTCCAATACCTTAAAAGTCATGACTCTAAGGCAAATAATATAAACACATGCCAAAATTTTATTTAACTTATTAATTAATAAGAGTTTTATTAACATTATATATTAATGATAGTATTATTGATTCAAAGAGCATCTGAGAAGCTAGGCTATGTATAGGAGGACAGGGTCACTGAGCAGGTTAGTAAATTAGTTAATGTCCACCATAGCCATGAAATACCATCTCTAGGGTTATGTGTTTCACAGGACAAATTATTTGTATCTCTCTGAAACAAAAGTTTACAAGCTAATCTGTAACTTTTCTACATCTGAGAGTTTAATCAGAAGTAATAGAGAATAAAACTAAGTTTATTAGGTTGATTTAGGTTATTTCCCAAAATGATTTTCAGTAGTCTTTGCCCTTATGTAACACTGAAAAGATGTATCATCCATTTTTTTACCTTACTTCCCAGTTTTAGATAATTTTTCAGACACTGTACATAGGATTCTGATTTACAGCCAGTATTAGAATACCTGAACTAAGAGTTTCTATGACTACCAAGCACCAATACAATTCAAATTTCTCATTTTGTTATGGGATGTGAGTGATATTAGGTGCAGCTTGCTGAGGATGGTTGATGCTGGGATTGCAGTTACGGAGTCATTAAAGTCATGGGCTTCAAGACTGGCAGAAGTGAGAAAATGCCTGTGTGGCAAGTACACAAATAGCTAATCCCACTTCTGTCAATTTGCTTTATATAGGACGACAATATATTTTTCTTTTGTTATTGTTTCCCAGTGCATACAAAAGTTATGTTTACATTATATAGTAGTCTATTAAGTGTGCAATAGCATTGTGTCTTAAGAAAACAATGTGCATACCTTAAAGTATTTTGTTGCTAAAAATGCTAATGATCATCTGAGCAGACAAATCTTATAATTTTTAAATTGATTCAAATAATGAATTATATTGAAATCAGGTTTAAAAATCTCCTTTTCTGAGATGATGAAATTACTTAAAAATTCCTTTCATTACTAATTTGAAAGGATATTACTATAAATTACACACACAGACACACATACACACAAATATGTATCTACCATGGGATATAAGTATATATAATTTATAAATGAGGAATTCAACAACATAATTACAGGAGCAAAAACTGATGAAAAGGTCATGTACTTAGCAGTGTGAACCATGGGTATTTGAAATTTCCCCTGGCAAATTATCAGACAACTTATTTTAAAGCCCTCAAGGTGACCTTGGATCCTTTGCATCTCTTTCCAAAAGTAAGATTGCCAATTTGTAGGAAGCAATATCTTTCTGAGATATTAAAGAAGAAAAAATGAGACTTAACAAACCACACATCTCCAAATCAGAGCTGCTTCTTATGGCAAAGTTCAGGTTGAAGGGTAATATAAATTCAAATGTGAACTAATAATCAGAATCTCGAAAATAACTTGGCAGGCACCCAGAATGAACTTTAAAATATATGTAGTTAGGAAGCTGGAAAACTGATGGCTATATCTTTTCAACTAATGTAAAGTGCAGATTTGTGAAAATCATAGCAATGATTTATACCCGAGAAATGTAATGATCTATTAAAGAAATCGAAAATAATTTTAGTATAATTTTAGATTACATGAATGAAGAACATAGCTGGATATACACTGATTCCTTAAGCATTTATAACGTGGTGCGGCTGGGCACAGTGGCTCACACCTGTAATCCCAGCACTTTGGGAGGCCGAGGTGGGAGGGTCACCTGAGGTTAGGAGTTCAAGACCAGCCTGACCAACATGGAGACACTCCATCTCTACTAAAAAAAAAAAAAAAATTAGCTGAGTGTGGTGGCGCATCCCTGTAATCCCAGCTACTCGGAATGCTGAGGCAGGAGAATCGCTTGAACCTAGGAGGCAGAGGTTGCGGTGAGTCAAGATAGCACCATTGCACTCCAGCCTGGGGAACAAGAGTGAAACCCCATCTAAAAAAAACCAAAAAGTTACCAAAATGCTTTTCTTTCTTTACATTCTCTGCCGTCTAAATGTTGCAGCCTTCCAGTATGAACAACAAAAGCAGCATTTCATTAAACTTGAAAAATGGGGTTGTATCCAACCTATTTGTGATGAAATGGTATCATAGAACGCTCAGTGAAACAGGTTACTCTTCTTGATAGTCGAGATGCACTTTCTAACCTACTTCCCACTGAGGAACACACAGTTGAATCCTTTGACTATACAAGAGGGAACATGGAGGTAGTTGAAGAAGGAACTTTGATTTGCCCTGATGTTCACTTAGCCACATGTGGGCACTGAACCTGGGAAGGTGACGTGACATGGAGAAGGAGTACTGGCAGGGGATGAAGGGAGATGAGTCTGTCCTGTGCAGGTCCTTACAAACTGATGAACTCAAATTGGATGTTGCCCAAGAAAACTGTAAAAGCCAGATAGGCAAATATCACTTGTTTTTTGTACCAAATGGAAGAAGACAAGTCCCCTTCTTCAATGCCACCAAATACCAGGAGTAGAAAATATGTTTACATAAATAGTGGTTGAGAGTGGGAAGAAAAAGAAACAAGAAAGAACTTCCCCTTTCTTGAGACTGGCCATGACTCAAAAATGCAGAGGCCCTCCTAAGAGGTGGAGTTGAAACAAAAAGGAAAATAGTCATTAGGAAAGAAAATTCTGAGACTGAGATTACAAATTAGACAGTATCGATGATTTTTACTAAAAGAATTAGAGCATAAAATTGCTAGGCTGAATTTACTGACGTAAGAAAATAATCCATTTGTAGCAGGAGGAAGATGGCAAATACGAGGGCAGATATGCAGTTCCCACTTGACTGGACAGAGCAGTTTCTGGAGACTTACACTATGGACTTTTGTTCCAGGAACCACCACAGGAGCATGCCAGGAAAACTGAAAGAATTCACAGATCCTTCGAAACAAGAGTACGCCACTGCAAATTCCATGAGAAAGGCAAAAAATTGTGAGTTCCCAAAGTGTGAGGGGGATAACCTGCCTCTGAACACACATCTCCACTGGGGAACCCAAAAGTCCAGATTACGAGAGAAGGATTTAACCTTAAACTCTATCTAGAGCTGAAATGAATTTAGTGTGAAATGTAAAGGTAGAAGCAGCGGTGGGAAGAGGCTTCTAGGCACTCGCATTCTCCAGCTGGAGCTCAGGGAAGCCATCCCTGACTGTATCACACAGAGGGGCTCTTGGAGAAGGTCACTGTCAGAATTTGGGAGGGGTCACAAGGTGAAAGGAGCTTCCAACTGAACTTTGTAATAATTTTCACTGGGAGTAAACTTTCAGGCAGAATAGAGAGACGAACAGGAACTGCTGCAGAAAGGAGAGCAGGAGCCCCAGAAAGTGTGGGAAGACAGGAAGGGGCATGGCCTGGAAGCCATGCTTGCTTTCTTCATGAGGAAACATATAGCCTGGGGCTAGGTCAGAGTCCAAGACACAAGCTGCCTGGAGATAAGCTCTATGCATGGCTAGAGCTAGACCAGCCTCACCAACTGTGTGGGAGCTGGGTGAGGCCTATCATTACCGCTTTCCCCCACTTCCCTGACAACAAACGCACCACAAAACCCTATGGAACATAACCCATTTGGCCCCAGAACTATGCTCACATCCCCAACAGTGGCTGCAGCAAACCCCACCAAAGGACAGTCTGAGCTCAGACCCACCTAACACTTCCCCTACCTGTTGGTATTGCTCTCCCCACCCCAGTAGCCATTCACAAAAGACATAAACTCTTGGGGGTTTAATGACACCACCCTTGCCTGAGAAACCCAACACTTATCCTGGCCAACTTAGGGCAAACTTATATCCCACTTCTACTATTGCAGCTAGTGCTCTCTTGAAAGCTCCACCTCCTGGCAGAAGACCAACCAACTCAACATATTATAGCAGTTCATGACAGAATAAACATGCTCCAAGGAAGGAGGAAACAGGTAGTTCCACTGTTTCCAACATCCTGGCTAACGAGTGGTCATGATCTGTCCATGTGACAACTTCACTGCTAGCATAACCAGCATTCCAGAAAGCCAGCACTGAACATATCTACAACCAAGGATTCTCACAGAGTCGACTTCACTCCCTTGCCACCTCCACCACAGCAGGTGCTGGTATCCACAGCTGGGAGACCTGAAGACAGATCACATGACAGGACTCTTTGCAGACACGTCCCAGCATTATCCCAGAGCCCAGTAGCCTCACTGGGTGAGGCAATAACCCACCCAAAGAGCAATAACAATAGACCCAAAAGAGCAATAACAATCACTGCAGTCTGGCTCACAGGAAGCCCCATCCCTAGGGAAAGGGAGAGTGCACCACATCAAGGGACCACCCTGTGGAACAAAAGAGTCTAAACAGCAGCTCTTGAGTTCCAGATTTTTCCACTGAAATAGTTTACTTAAATGACAGGAAACCAGAAAAGTAATTCTTGTAATATGACAAAACAAGGTTCTCTAACACCCCCAAAAGATCACACTAGGTCCAAAGCAGTGGATCCAAACCAAGAAGAAATCTCTGAATTGCCAGCTAAGGAATTCAAAGGTTGATTATTAAGTTACTTAAGAAGATACCACAGAAAGGTCAAAACCAACTTAAAGAAATTTTAAGAACAATAGAAGATATGGATTAAAAATAATCCAGAGAAATAGATATCATAAAGAAAAACAATCACAACTTCTGGAAATGAAAGACACACTTAGAGAAACACAAAATGCACTGCAAAGTTTCAACAAAAGCATCAAATGAGTAGAAGAAAGAACACAGAGCTCAAAGACAAGGCTTTCAAATTAACCTAATCCAACAAAGATAAATAAAAAAGTATTAAAAAATAAAAAGAACGAAGTCTCCAAGAATTTGGGATTGTGTTAAATAGCCAAACCAAAAAATAATTGGTGTTCCTGAGGAACAAAAGAAATCAAAAAGTTTGGAAAACATATCTGAGGGAATAATCAAACTTCCCTGACCTCACTAGAGGTCTAGGCATCCAAATACGGAAGCTCAAAGAACATCTGGGAGATTCATAGCAAAAAGATCATAAGCCAGGCACATAGTCAAGAGGAAGGAAAGAATCTTAAGAGCTGTTTGGCAAAAGCATCAGGTAACCTATGAAGGAAAATGTATGAGAATGATCGCAGATTTCTCAGCAGAAACCATGCAAGCCAGAAGGGACTGGGGTCCTATCTTTAGCCTCCTCAAACAAAATAATTGCCAGCCAAACAAATTTTTAGCCAGCAAAACTAAGCTTTATAAATGAGGGGGAGATAAGGTCTTTTTCAGACAAACAAATGCTAAGAGAATTTACCACTACCAAGCCAGCACTACAAGAAATGCTAAAAGGAGTCCTAAATCTTGAAACAAAACCTCAAATATACAGCAAGAAAAAACTTCCTTAAACATAAATCTCACAGGACCTATCAAACAATAACACAATGAAACAAAATCAAGGTATTCAGGCAACAACTAGCAGAATGAATAAAGCATTACCTCACATCTCAATAATAGTGTTGAATGTAAATGGCCTAAATGCCCCACTTAAAAGATACAAAATGGCAGAATGGATAAACATTCACCAACCAAGTATCTGCTGTCTTCAAGACACTCACCTAACACATAAGGACTCACATAAACTTAAGGTAAAGGAATGGAAAGGATATTCGATGCAAAATGAAAACCAAAAGTGAGCAGGAGTAGCCATTCTTGTATCAGACAATAAAGACTTTAAAACAACAACAGTTTAAAAAGACAAATAATGACATTATAATATGATAAAAAGATAAGTCCAACAGGAAAATATCACAATCCTAATTATATATGGACCTAACATGGGAGCTCCCAAATGTATAAAACAATTATTACTGAACAAAAATAATGAGAAAAATGGCAACACAACAATAGTGGGGTCTTCAGTACTCCACTGACAGCACTAGACATGTCATCAAGATAGAAAGTCAACAAAGAAACAATGGACTTAAACTATACCCTACAACAAGTGGGCTTAATAGCTATTTACAAAGCATTCTACCCAACAACTGCAGAAAATACATTCTCTTCAGCAGCACAGGGAACACTTTCCAAGATAGATCATATGATAGGCCACAAAACAAGTGTCAATAAATACAAGAAAATCAAAATTATATCAAGTACCCTCTCAGTCCATAGTGGAATAAAATAGGAAGTTAACTCCACAAAGAACCCTCCAAACTATAAAAAACATGAAAAATTATCTGCTTCTGAATGATCTTTGGATAAACAATGAAATCAAGAGGGAAATTTAAAAATTCTTTGAACTGAACGATAATAGTGATGAAACTAATTCAAACCTCTGGGATAGAGACAAAGAGGTGCTAAGAGGAAAGTTCATAGCATTAAATGCCTACATCAAAAAGTCTAAAAGAGCACAAATAGACAATCTAAGGTAACACCTCAAGGAACTAGAGAAATAAGAACAAACCAAACCTAAACCCAGCAGAAGAAAATACATAACAAAGATCAAAGCATAACTAAATGAAATTGAAACAAAAGAAAAACAATACAAAAGATAAATTAAACAAAAAGCTGGTTTTTTGAAAAGATAAACAACATTGATAGACCATTAGCAAGATTAATCAAGGAAAGAAGAGAGAAGATCCGAATAGCTCAGTTAGAAACAAAATAGGAGATATTACAACCAATACCACAGAAATCCAAAAGATCATTCAAGGCTTTTATGAACACCTTTACGTGCACAAACTAGAAAATCTAGAGAAGATGGATAAATTCCTGGACATATACAACCCTTTCAAGATTAAGGAAGAAATAGAAGCTTTGAATAGACCAATAACAAGCAGAGAGATTGAAACAGAAATTTAAAAATTGCCAACAAATAAAAAAATCCAGGACCAAGTGGATTCACAGCTGAATTCTATCAGGCCTTCAAAGAATTGGTATCAATCTTACTGAAACTATTCCAAAAGATAGAGAAGTATGGAATTCTCTCCAAATCATTCTATGAAGCCAGTATCACTGTAATATCAAAACCAGAAAATGACATAACAATAAATAAAACTACAGACAAGTACCCCTGATGAACATAGATGCAAAAATCCTCAACATAATACTAGCTAACTGAATCAAACAGCATATCAAAAAGATAATTCACTGTGATCAAGTGGGTTTTATACTAGGGATGCAGAGATGGTTTAACACATGCAAGTCAATAAATGTGATATACCACATAAAGAGAATTAAAAATTTTATGATCATCCAAATAGTTGCAGAAAAGCATTTGACAAAATTCAGCATCCCTTTATGATTAAAACCCTCAGCAAAATCAGCATAGAAGAGACATACCTCAAGGTAATAAAAGTCGTCTATGAAAAACCCACAGTCAGCATTATACTAAATGGGGAAAAGTTGAAAGCTGAATTGGAACAAGACAAGGATGTCCACTTTCACCATTTCTATTCAAGATAGTACGGGAAGTCCTAGCCAGAGCAATCAGACAAGAGAAAGAAATAAAAAGCATCCAAATCCAAAGAGAAAGTCAAACTGTTGCTGTTTACCAATGATTAATCGTACACCTGGAAAATCCTACTTGTCCAAAAAACTCCTAGATCTGATAAACAAATTCAGTAAAGTTTCAGAAAACAAAATTAATGTACACAAATCAGTAGCACTGCTATACACCAACAGCAACCAGGCTGATAATCAAATTAAAAACTCAACTCTTTTTACAACAACTGCAAAAAATAAAACAAAATACTTAGGAATATACCTAACAAGCCCCCCAAGCTTTCAGGGACATGGATGAAGCTGGGAACCATCATTCTCAGCAAACTAACACAAGAACAGAAAACCAAACACCACATGTTCTCACTCATAAGTGGGAGTTGAGCAATGAGAACACATGGACACAGGGAAGGGAAAAACATACACCAGGGCCTGTCAGGGGGTGGGGAGCTAGGGGAGGGATAGCATTAGGAGAAATACCTAATGTAGATGATGAGTTGATGGGTGCAGCAAACCACCATGGCATGTGTATACCTACGTAACAAAACTGCATGTTCTGCACATGTAACCCAGAACTTCAAGTATATTTTTTTTTCAAAAAAAAGGAATATACCTAACCAGGGGGTGAAAGATCTCTACAAGGAAAACTAAAAAATACTACTGAAAGAAATCATAAAGACACAAACAAATGGAAACACATCCCACGCTCATGGATGGGTAGAATCAATAGTGTGAAAATAACCATACTGCCCACAGCATTCTATAAATTCAATGCATTTCCCATCAAAATACGGTCATCATTATTCACAGAGGTAGAAAAAACAATCTTAAAATTCATATGGAACAAAAAAGAGCCCTCATAAGCCAAAAGAACAAATATGGAGGCATCAAGTTACCCCACTTCAAACTATAGGACAAGCCTATAATTACCAAAACAGCATAGTACTGGCATAAAAATAGGCATGTAAACCAACGGAACAGAACAGAGAACCCAGAAATAAATCCAAATACTTACAGCCAACTGATCTTTAACAAGGCATACAAAAACGTAAAGTGGGGAAAAGATACCCTATTTAACAAATGGTGCTGAGATAATTGGCAAGCCACATGTAGAAGAATGAAGCTGGATCCTCATCTCTGACCTTATGCAAAAATCAACTCAAAATGGATCAAAAACTTAAATTTAAGACCTGAAACCATAAAAATTCTAGAAGACAACATTGGAAAAACTCTTCTAGACATTGGCTTAGGCAAAGAGTTTATGACAAAGAATGCAAAAGCAAACGCAACAAAATCAAAGATAAATAGATGAGATTTAATTAAACTAAAATGCTTCTGTACAGCAAAAGAAATAATCAGCAGAGTATTTTCTCCCACAGAGTGGGAGAAAATATTCACAAACTATGCATCCGACATAGAACTAATATGCAGAATCTATGAGGAACTCAAACAAATCAGCAAGTAAAAACAAATAATCCCATCAAAAATTACGCTAAGGTCATGAATAGACAATTCTCAAAAGAAGATATACAAATGAGCAACAAACATATGAAAAAATGTGCAACATCACTAATGATCAGGGAAGTGCAAATCAGAACCACAATGTGATGCTACCTTACCCCTGCAAGAATGACCAAAATCAAAAAATCAAAAAATAATAGATGTTGGAATGGATGTGGTGAAAACGTAGCACTTTTACCCTGCTGGTGGGAATGTAAACTTGTACAACCACTGTGAAAAACAGTATGAAGATTCCTTATAGAACTAAAAGTAGAACTACCATTTGATTCAACAATCCTACCCAGTGGAAAAGAAGTCATTATATGAAAAACAGACTTGCACATGCATGTTTATAGCAGCACAATTCACAATTGCAAAAATAAAAAATCAGCCTAAATGCCCATCAACCAATGAGTAGATAAAAAAAGATATATATATATATATTCACACACACACACACACCATGGAATACTACTCAGCCATAAAAAGGAACAAAATAAAGGCATTTGCAGCAACCTGGATGGAGTTGGAGACCATTATTCTAAGAAGTGAAGTAACTCAGGAATAGCAAACCAAACATCGTATGTTCTCACTTATAAGCAGGAGCTAAGCTATGAGAATGCAAAGTCATAACAGTGATATAATGGACTTTGGGGACTTGAGAGTTAGGATTGGATGGGTGAATGATAAAAGACAACACATTGGGTAGAGTGTACACTGCTCAGGTGATGGGTGCACCAAAACCTCAGATCACCACTAGTGAACTTTCCCATGCAACCAACCACCACCTGTTTCCTAATTTTGAAATAAAAATTTTAAAAAAGAAAATAATCCATGTATCCATTTTAGGAATGTGACATAGTTATCCTAGAGTTGTAGAACATAAAAAGAACACTTACAATTACAAGACCAAAACAAACTATATGATTGCATATAATGTGCAAGTATTAAACATGTCTGATTCTTTAAACCTAGTAAGGTTAATTATTTCACTTTTCCTGGTTGTCACAAGCCATATGGTAGTTAAATTCAAAAGAGAAAACAAAGGCACAGAGGGTGTATAGTCAATCTGTACTTCCAGTCATATTAAGGATGGCACATGTATACATATGTAACTTACCTGCACATTGCGCACATGTACCATAAAACCTAAAGTATAATAATAATAATAATAATAATAATAATAAAAGAAAAAAAAAAAGGATAAATTTGCATTGCCACTTAAATGACTAGGTTGATCGTCACATAATTAATAATTAATATATAAAAATGTTCCACTTATATTGCACAGTTATAGGCTCTGTCTTAAAATTAAGATTGAAGAAAATAAAATAATATAAATTATTTTGTGAATGTAATGTATGATAAGTCGGTGGCAGCTCATTCTGTCATCATGGTTTATTCGTTTTATGTAATTGAAAAATTTTCTTCAGGGTATCATGTATTTAATTTTTATTCAACCATAAACTGAAGCAGTCAGGAGCAGCAGCTGTTTTACTAAGTAGGGAGACATTTTATGGGTCTTTTTTTCCTCCTTTTTTAACCTGTAAGAAGTTTTACCTTCCCAGAGAGAGTGGAAGTGGAAGTAGTCATAATAATAATTATAAATGCAATTAAGGAAGTTTATTTACTTTTGACCAGACATTTTAACATATAGCCCCTACCATGTCTTTTACAATGTAAATGTATACTTAGTGTTGTTAACAAATTACTAATTAAGTAAAAGAAATAAACATCAAATAGGAAAGACTGTCTCATGCTGAAATAAATCTCTCTCTCTCTCTCATTTTCTCTGTCTATCTGAAGGTTTTTTCCCAAGTTCATGTGAACTGACATTGGAAAACAAGAAAACAGATTCTGTCTTGATATTTTCCAGTCCTAGACTTTGACAATTCATTCATTCCTTTAAAAGACGATTAATCTATTATCACTTTGTTCCTTACAGTTGCCTTTAATCTTAATGAGTTGGTAACACAGTGGCTGGGATGGTGTGACGCCCCACGATTAAGGCCATGGTTTGTTTCTGATGATAGAAGTTATTTATCTCTGACTCTTCTCTCTCATAGATACTATCATTTGCTAAGTGCCTTTTACAGAAACCCTACAATGACTTTCATAGCAGCCCCTCCTATTTACTCTCAGGAACATTACCTTATTTAAAAAGCTTTCTTTCTCATCCAACTTACTGTAATAGAACTGATAATTTTATCTCCACATTTCCATAAATAAGTAAAATTAAAGCATTTCTACTCATTGTTGGTGAACTAGTTTTAGGACAAGCTCTTGTTTTATTCCACTCTAAAGCAAAAACTACACAAATGTTAATGATTTTCCATAACCAACTCAAAAGTACCCATAAATCCCAACAACAATCCAGATATTTCATGATTTGTTTCCCAACCAACCTGTTTATTCTTAGGTCATGTAATTTCACCTTAATTCCCCTGGAGTCCAGCCAAACTGAAAGGTAGGAAAAATTATGTTACCTAAACTCACCAGACTTGCTAGACGAAGCAACTTGCTCCAGAAACTCTGTAAATCTTAATGACTAATGCTCATACCAGTCGAGTTGAATGCTTACCATGAGTCAATTGTGTTTGTTCCCAAACCTGTTTGTCATTTTTACTTATTATTGTAAATAATAAATTGAGATATATAATGCTTTACTGTCGAGGAAAGCAGGGTGGAAAAGACTTACCACTGAAAGCCATCCCTTACATGGGTTTCCAACTCAATTTTATACCATCTGTGTGCTCCAGAAAACCTCAAAGTGTCCATTTAAATTAGTATGTCCTTTAGTTAGATGTGCTCCAAAATATCTGGTAAAAGCAACAGTAATCCCTTCCAGGGAAACCTACCATAATATTTGGCCAGAAATAATTTTCCCTAAATAATTTTCTAATACAATTGAATAGCTAATAGTTAAGCACCAAGAAAACCAATCACCACAAGTGAGAATATCACCTCCCCAAAAAGGCAACAGAATTAGAGAGCAGACACTAAAGATATGTATTTTGTAAAAATCTATGCTTACTGCTATTTAGAGAAATAAAAGACAAACTGGAAAATACAGGAAGAAAACAAACAACTATAAAGTTTTGTTGCACAGATTTGCAAACTAACCAAATGGAGTTTTAAAATGTAAAAGAGAGTAACTTAAAAGCTCAATGGAATAGTAAGGCTGCAGACTAGAATATCTCTAGCTAAACAGAGATTTAGTAAACTGGAATTTTCATTTTTATAGACTCAACAGTTGTAGAAAAGAGGAAGGAGAAAAAAGCAGAAAAGACAAGAACACACATTACTTAATAACTTCAAAATTATGCCATTTATAAAACTGGAATCCTATTATAAGTCCCCCCATACCTCTATGCTGGTAATTAAAAGAAATACTGCCTATCTTGAATTTTTGTGTTGAATGGAATGTGTGAGGCAGGTCCAACCAACTCATAACAAGTTAATTCTTACATGAATCTATAACCCAAATTTCTGATAAACAACAATTGACTGCACCACTTCAAATAAACTTTTCTCCTTGTCTTATTAGATAGGAGATCTTTGCTCCAAAATTAATTTCCCATCAGTTCCTTAGGTATGCCATTCTAATCACAACCCCATTCTCTGGCTTGATCAATGTCTGTGGTCCAAGATTTGTGGCTATGGCTACATGAAATGGTTTAAGAGTAGTTTCCAGCAATGATCCCTCAATATTTTACCAAGTCGATTGCCTTACATACTTGTATAGTTTCCATTGCACTCTGCAGACATCTACTTGGATTTCAATGTATGAAATAAAAATTGAATGGCTGAAATACATTATAACAAAGGAAATTTGAGCCTATATTTAGCAACCAGCATAAAAACAATCATTTAAATGTTATACGTATTACAATTTAAAGTGTCCTGTCTTTGTATATCTGATATTTACAAAAATCATGAGAGGTATACAGGGCTGAAAATAACATCTCAGTTTTATAGAATGTTAAGTGGTTTGACCAAAATCACAGAGATAATAATGGTGGAGACAAAAGAACAAAAGTCTTCTTAATCTAAACTAAATTTTCTTTCTGTAATTTTCATGTTGCCAAGACTGAGATAAATCTTATAGTTTTCTTTTTTTACTCTGGAATGTGCCAGAAACCTCATCTCTAAGAGCCATTAAATCTCATTAATGTATTATTAATTAATTTTAATTTGAAATTTGTCTAAAGTAAAATATTATAAAACCAAAAAACTGATTAAACATGATGGTATAGTTGAAGTAGTTGAATTTTTTAAGTTTTAAGAATTTTATACCTTAACTAAAGCAATTTAGAGACAGTTAAATTAATTATGTTATAATTTATCATCTTGAATGAGGAAATAATAAACATGGCATCATCATTTTCTTGTTCCAAAATAATTATTTAGGAAAATAATTCAACTTAATATTCTTTGTGTGTGTGTGTGTGTGTGTGTGTGTGTATGTGTGTGTGTTTTAATAAGAACTAGGATTAAACTGACGGTTATCTTCTGTATCTCTTTTCCTTGAGAAGTTTTTGTTTTTGTTTTTTTTAAAAAAAAAAAGCAGAAGACCGCACATTTCTGGTGTTAGCTTGTTATGCTTTGATGTTAAACAAAGAGTTCCCGGCACACAAACAATTGCCACTTCTGGGTCAGTAGTTCAAATGAGAATTGTACTCTCAGTGTCAATTGTGCAGCATTTGGTGATTCTTTGTTGTTCCTGATGTAGTCTGTTTTCTACAAAACATCACAAGTTTAGTAGAAAGATACAGACCAGGGAAGAAAGAACAATATAACCTAAAGAATTTCTTGTTTCAACTTAGTTTCTGGTTATCAGAGCTACAAGCTGACCACATTGCAACCCATTTAAAGTCTTACAAACATCGTCAAAGCAGTCAAAAAAATTTAGGGAAAGAAGAGTATGTTTCCAGGATTCATTCCAACAGCCTCGAAAGATAGATAGGAGCAGAGATACAAGAGAAGATGGGTCAACCCTTAGGCTTCGTAGAAAATGTGGGAGCAAGGTCACTCTGAACATTTGAGGCCAGGCTCTTTATAAACCTTGAATTTTTAATAGTAAATCCAAATCCTGATGTAGTTACTCTCAAAAATCTAATATATAAAAAAGAGAGAAAGAACAAATATATCTGAAGTCTTTACTGTATACCAGAATGTGTTAGGCTTATTTGATATCCAAAATAAGATATTAGGTGTCTATTAGTAGCCGTAGTACAACAAGTTGTCATTATTGTTTTTTCATATGAGGAGGCTGAAGCTTAGAGAACTTTAAAGCTTGCCAGGGATGATACATCTAGCAAGTTACAGGGCTCGAAAGTGCATATTTAGACTGAAGCTTCACATTGATAGGAGTCTCTATATTCATTCCAGAATTAAAGCAGAGACAGAAATCCCTTCTAGAAGAGTAGCAAATATTTTAGTTTTCCACTTCTGCAAAGGTTATAGTGGTTAATTGGAGCTACTGGGCTTCCAACAAATTCTGGGGAAATATATGACTGAAAATTTAGAGAATGGGGAGCAATATTCTGGGACGTTCTTGCCATACCGCACATTGTTCATTATTTACAATTCTTAATTTAGGATTGGCCCAGATATTCATGTCATGTACTGATCACACCATTCTTTTGTTTCACTTTCAATGAAAAACTTCTTAAACCTAGGAGAGATCAACACCTGCACTTCAAAGATTTTAGCCTTGAGTTTTTATTATTTTGAGAACCGTATCTCGTGTGTTAATATACTGCTGGGATTACCTCCTCCTCCATAGATTCTACTTTCACTTCCTGTGATGAATCTATCATACACTATTATACTGCCAGGTCATTCTAAGGGTTATCTACTCGACCCCAAAGTACTTTGGTAGCTAGTCGATTGCAGAATGCTGAGTTGTGCTACTTACTGTAAGTGAGCTTTTCATTTCTTTGGATTGATTCTCTATGTATTACTTTCTTTCAAAAACATAATTACATGCATTCTTCTATCAGATTCTTAGTTGGATCATTTTCTCCTGCATCTCAATGTTATGATTCTGTGTATTTATTCAACCCTCCTTTAAGCATCATATAATTACCAAGTAGAATTGCTAGCCCTTAATGTTATCAGGAAGACCCATTAGGTAATTTCTTGTTGCCTGAATCGCCCCTATCTCATTAAAGCAGCCTACAGCCTTTAATGATTCTTTGCCAGAATAGATAATGTGGTTAAAAAATGTAAGCAATTATACACAGAATACTCATTTTAAAATGCCTATGATGTGCCAAACAATAAAACTCTCTACCTTTACGAAAATCAATTCAGTCTGATTCAATTTAACAAACATTTATTGGATGCCAGATGTATGTCAAAGCACTAATCCAGGTTCTGGAGATCTACGGATAAATAATATACAGTGCCCAGTCTCAGGGAACTCACACTATAACAGGAAAAACATAAAAATTAACCTGGAGATAACATGATAAGTACTATAGGAGAGCTATGCAGGAAATATTATGAGACCACAAAAAAGAATCAATCAGGTTGACCTTTAGGGGGCATTGAGTAGCAAGTACTTTTATAGATAGCCTAGAGGTGGTTATTATATTTGACTTCTAAGGGTAAATGATTGCTCACTAGGAAGGTAAGAAGGAAGAAAGAAAGGAAGCAAGGAAAGAAGGAAGGAAAGGAGGGAGAGAGAGAGAAAGAAAGGAAATTCTAAACAGAGAAAATAACAAAAGCAAGAGAACGAAAATGTAAATGTAGCCAGGATGTTTTGTAGGTGATTGGGTCACTGCACTGGCAAGAGAGGAAATTAGAAAAAAAAAAAAAAATAGAACCAGCCATTAAAGGCTTTGAATGCCACAATAAAGCATTGGAAATTTATTTCAAAAGTGACCGTATTAGTTTTCTATACTGCATAAAGATTTACTACAAACTTAGCAGCTTAAAGCAAAATGCGTTTGCTATCTCACAGGTCAGAAGTATAGGCATTATTTAGCTGGATCTTCTGTTAAGGACCTGAAAAGCCTGCAACTGACATGTCAGCTAGGGTTTGATTCTCATCCAGAGGCTCAACTAGGTAGGCATCTTCCTCCCCACTTGGGTGATTGTTGGCAGCATTCAGTTTCTTGCTTTTTTAAAGTCTGCAAGGAGAGAGAGACTGAAGCAAGTCTGATAATAAGACAGAGTGTTATATATCATAATGGAAATGCAGGAAGAACATCCCATCATTTTTGCTATATTCTATTTGTTAAAAGCAAGTCACAGTCCCACTGACCTCAAAGGGATGGAATTATATGAAATTGTAAACTCCGGGAAGTAGGGATCATGAGGGTCATCTTAAAGTTTGTCCACCACGGAGAATGAGATTTTTTTTTAAGCAGTGACATATAATACCTATGCATAAGAAATAAACTAGTGTGGAACTGTGAATAGTGATTTGAAGGTACAGAGAGACCAAAACAGATAAACTTATCTCTTTCATGTTTTCTACCTTGTGAAGTAACTTTCTCTATGAAGAATAGTTGTGTTACTTTTCTTCCAAAGAACAAAAAGACCATAAGCTTCCTGAGATTTACTGAAAACACTGTCCTCTTAGAAAAGAAGAAAAGAACAGTGCCTTGGAATGACTAAACGTAGCCTTCCTTAGAAAAGGAAGGAGCAGAGTAGAGGACCCATTGTCCTGATGAATGCGACAAAATTAGATTCTTTTATGTTTCAAGGGTTTGAAATAGATTCCCTGGAAAGAAGCAAAGAAAGACGATGATAACAAGTCTTTGAGGAAACAGGCACCAAAACCAATTCTGACCTGGTTGCCCTTCCTTAGTCTACAGCCTAGGGAGGTGGTAGCGGGCATTTATTGAACAAAGAACTGCTGTGAAAGGGCATTATTCCTGGCTGAGGGAAAAGAGGGTGATGGGATAGTCAGCAGAAACCCCTGGTTTTACCTCTGCTGTTTAAGCATGACCTCTGGACAAGTGTCTAATAGCCACTTGTTTTGCTCCATGCTTACTTTGTGGGAGGTAGAATATATCTTCTCCTAGCAGCAGAAGATAACTTACTCACACAACACCCGGGTTTCTTGTAAGTTCTTGTGCAGTTTCTCAGCCTTGGTTGCACAATTACAGTCATCTTGAAAATACACATATCTTAAAAATAGAAGGCCGGCATGGTGGCTCATGCCTGTAATCCCAGCATTTTGGGAGGCTGAGTCGGGTAGATCACCTGAGGTCAGGAGTTCGAGACCAGTCTGGCCAACATGGTGAAACCTCGTCTCTACTAAAAGAATTGGCTTTGGTCCCTGTTTCCTCAAAAATACAAAAATTAGCTGGGCATTGTGGCAGGCACCTGTAATCTCAGCTACTCGGGAGGCTGAGACAGGAGAATCACTTGAACCCAGGAGGAGGAGGTTGCAGTGAGCCAAGATCGTGCCACTGCACTCCAGCCTGGGTGACAGAGTGAGACTCTGTCTCAAAAAAATATAGATAGATAGATAGATAGATAGATAGATAGATAGATAAATGATGGATGCCCAGTTTTCACTGGCAGGTGATCTGATTCAAATTGTCCGGGATAGACCCAGGCATTGGAATTTTGTTGTTTTTTAAACCCTTTAGATGATTCCAATATATATCCAGGGTTGAGAACCATTGTTCCAGAAAACTCTGATTACATGGTATGCTGGATAACAGAGTTTATCCTAGACTTGCTTATATTACCAACAGGGAGATTAGAGCTTGAGCTTCTAATTTGTGATGGTGGGTTGAGGTACTGATAAATTCCAATTGAGGCTGGGAAGGACACATGATAATACACTTCATATTGCTATTTTATGAATGAGCAGAGGTGTGCTGATAAATGTTTAATAATAAGACCTAATATACAGATTTTCCAATTTCCATGACATAAATCTTCCTACTATGGTAATTTTAAGATATCAAACTGACATCTCTGAATATGAATTTGGGAGACGATGCATAGCAAGTGGCATATGATTATGTAGCATTTCCATAATACAGATACAATCAACAATAACTTCAAGACTATAGATAATAGAAAATGTAGAAAAAATAATTAGTTGTGATTATTTTCTTTCTTTTTATATAATTTACTTAATTTTAAGTTTATAGTATTTAACTTTCAATACCAGTTGTGTTTGACAACTAACGATTCCCATAATTCTTAGAAATCCACTATGATGTTGTCCGAGTAGGCTTTAGCACACTCTTGTATAAGCCAACTTATATACAATCATGACTCATATTCAAAATATTTAACAACCAGTTTTGCATGGGCACCAACTTATTAGAATGGGCACCAACAACCAGTTTTGCATGGGCACAGCCAACAAGCCATAGCTGTGCCTACGAGAATTCACGTGTCCAGAGGAGACATGCAATTCACGATTAACCTTCATATCTTTTAAGGTTCCTAGCCCACTGCCTTGAACATAGTAAGTGAACTCCAGTAGTTTGGAAAGACTAAAGGCTGAATGAATAAATTATGCATCGGTGGAAGTGACTTCATAGTGCAAATATATACGTATATGGAAGTCTATTGCAGAAGACTCAGGTTTTTAAAAAGTCCCTCCCTCCTTTTATAGAGAACTTGTGTTTGGCTGAGAATTTTCTTTTTCTCTTTTTTTTTTTTTTGGTGATTTTCTTTATATATATATATATATATATATATATATATATATATATATACTTTTTTAAATTATGCTTTAAGTTCTAGGGTACATGTGCACAACGTACCATACATACATACATATGTAATGAACATATGTATACATGTGCCATGCTGGTATACCCAAAGGATTATAAATCATGCTGCTATAAAGACACACGCACACGTATGTTTACTGCAGCACTATTCACAATAGCAAAGACTTGGAACCAACCCAAATGTCCAACAATGATAGACTGGATTAAGAAAATGTGGCACATATACACCATGGCTGAGAATTTTCATGCAGGACAAGTAAACAGTATTTCACCTATTCCTTTACCTTAGTGATCCTTTTTTCCTTATGTTGAAATTCTACATTGGAATAGATGTCCATCTCACTCTCCATGCTCCAGAAAGTTGTTCATGCTACTCTCAGTCTACCAGGCCAGTTCATGCTCTATCAGATTTTTGTTTATTTCTTCTTAGTACTCACTTTTCTTGATTTTTTTCCCTTTGATGTGCCCTTACCCTCTCAGTCACCTAGGGATCACCTACTTTCAAGCTTTTCTACTCTTCTTGACACCTGTGATTAGACTGGTTACATTCTCCCCTGTGCCTCCACTGAGTGCTACAGAACACTAACACATTATCTAACACTTTATTAGGTTTAATTATTTATATGTCTGTATTTGTTCACATGTCCTTCCCTGCCCTTGGGGAGAATATGAGCTTTGGGAAGGCAACATTGCTTTTTCACATTTCCATTTCCTGTTCTTCTTCAGTATTACTTGAGAATTTCTAAATCCCACTTATCCCTTTCTAGGGCTTAGACTCTTTGAAAGCAGAGGAAATACCCCTATCTATCCCTACACCAAAAAGTATAGTGGACTTCAGAACCAGACTGCCTGGATGAGAATTGAAGCTCCACCATTCACTACACATGTAATTTAAAACCAATTATTTCCATCTGCCTCGGTGTTCTCATCTGAAAAAATGGTGTTAAAAATGTACCAATCTCATAGATTGCTAAGAAGACTGAATATGTCAGTTTGTATATATGTTCATTACAATGTCTGGACCATAGTAAGCATACAATTAATATTAGCTATTATTATACTTACAGGAAACTCTTGATAGATAATTGCTAAATGAATGACGAATAAAACATATAATAACACACCAATGAGAGTTAACTTTATTAATGCCATACTTATTCTACTGCCCCATTCCTCACTATTTCTCAGGAAAGATTTTTTTTAATTAAAATACATACCTACCATTTTAACTCTATGCAATAACAGAAATTAATATCCTATTTATTGTTACTTGAAGGAAGTGTTGAGTTTGAGAACATCTTTTTGTTGCCTTATTTCTCAACTTAAATTCAGGGACATTTCAATAAGTTTATGCCATTAGTATCCTCTATACCAGAGATTGCGTTAAAATTCATGCTGGAGGTCTCACCTTTTCTTCTGTCATATCACTTGCCCCCTAAGATGGATCTCACTCCACCCAGAGGTGGGAAGTCATTAGTTTTGATGTAGCCTGAGACCAAAAAAGATGTGTCATTTTCCTTGAAAGAATAAATTGAAATGTGAAAGTTAGTAAGAGATGAAGTTTCAGCCTTTTAGCTCTTGGCATTAGCAAAATTTTGATATCTGAGAGCACAGAAAATGGATCATTTAGTCAGGCCTAGAAGAATGAAATTATGAAACCTCAGAACACAGCAGCTTTGTCGAGAAGAGTAGAATACATAAATTTATCTTTCCTCTGAAAATACACTTAAAATAGTTGAATCAAGACTAACCATGTCCTTAGTTTGAGTTTCCCATCTTTGGCCTGTTGTAACTCATCTTTCAAAAAATATTTTCTGAACATCTTTACTATTAATTCATTGCTTGTTCAATTGGCTACAAAAATTTCCTTCAAAACTCTTGATTTTTAATTAAACAGTTTTTTTTTTTTAAATTGGAGATCTATTTTTTTTTTTTTCCTTTGGCACCACCATACAGATACTTGCCTTGACATACGGGAAGAGATTGCTGCCTTTGGAGATACCTAATTTACCTATAAGTCACCAGTAGGAAAATCAAAGTTACCCTAAGAAATCACATTAAGTCCAGTGATAAACTACCATTTTTGTAATTAATCTTTTCCAGAGTCAAAATCACCACAATAAAAAATGCGAAATGAAGCAAATTATGGAAGATGAATATGAAATAGCTACTTATACTAAAATAATGTATAGATTAGAAATCAAGAATTCAGAAGTGTTTCTTCTGATTGAAACTATGTTGCTCTCATATCTGTCCACCAATGAGTCTTAAAAAAGGAACAGCTAAATATTGAGGTAAATTGAGTGGTTTAGGCAATTTCCCAAGCATTTAATGAGAATCAAAGCCTTTTGATCCTACATGTAAAAATTATTAATACATTGAGATAGCTTCAAATTCCTTGAGAATTCTTGTTACTTTAAAAAACTGTATTTAAAATACATTATTTCTTCGGATTCAGATTGAATAAGCAGTGCTATAAGGGAATTTTCAGATAATAAGTGGAAAATGTATTAGGGAAGGCATATAATTTGAAATGTACATCTTGTCATCAAAGCTATCTTACAACTGAGGAATATTTTCTTCCTTTGCTTTTTCATTCAAAGCCAAATAATTTCTCTTGTTAATAACTACTATATAAAAATTATGGTGTGAAGACAAAGAAGGTAAAAGCAACCCTAGAACGAACCTAGGAATATTTTTTCTATTTTTCTGAGTTTCTCTTTATTTCCTTGTGCTTTACTATAACCCATATTAAAAATATACAAAATTCTTGCTTTTTCTTTAATCTTGAGAGGGAAAAAGATAATGTAAATATTCTGATTTATTTATTTTTTGTTACTTTATTTTTTTATCTCCTAAGTACTTTATTCTTGTCTTCCTTTCACACAATTTAGTCAAAATAATTGTTTCTGTACATGCTACAGTTTTGAGGATTTGACATTAACGTGACAAAATATCCCTGGGGGAGCCTCCCTGTCTTCAGTACATTGTTCTAGGATCTTACATCTACCTTTATGACTTTTGCAGTATTTTATTTTAAATCTCCCTTTCCCTCACTAGTATACTGGTGAGGCAATAAGGAGCAAAGTATTATTTACATTTAAAAGAGAGAAAATTGAGACTGAAAAACTTTCCAAGGTCACTCAGGTAAGCCCTGAGAGACACTGGAGAGTTGCAGCAAATATCTGGTAGAGAACATTTGGATTCATAGCACACTCATCATTAGAAAGTGAATGCACTGCCTTTGAATGTGGAAAAGCAAGGAGACTTGTTAGAAAACATGCAGTTTCACAAATGAGCCAGCAACACCCCTTTGCCCAGAGAGACACCTGGAATTAATTGCTGCTCTCTTAGGAGATCAATAGGACACATGTCGGAGGGTTGGATCCTGTAGCAGTCACCCAGGCAGAAGACTTTCATGTTGGCAAAAGCAGCACCTCACAGATAGATCTTTTAATTGCCTAAACATCAGGAGCAAGCTGTCACCTTGTTGATGAAAGCTGTTATTTGGTGTCTGAGTACTTGGTGTTTGTACCTTCAGTGGACTTAAATCAAAGGTTTGAAAATACGAGGAAGAAAACTCGGTGCTTAGCTAAACCCCTCACATCAAAGCCTTCCTGTCTCAAAATTAACTAGGAGTAATTTCTTTCTCTTTTATTTCCTTTTATCCTTCCTTTCTTCATTCCTTTCTTGTTTTTATTTTTCCTACCAACAGATAATTTGTATTCATAATATCTCATGAACATTTAAAGAGAGCAAATTTAGTTGCTGTTACTAACAAACTTTGAAACCCAAATGATAGTGTCTATTATTGTCATTTAGGAGCAACAAAAAAGTAAAGCTCAGATTCTTCCCTTGAGGAGTTTGCAAGCTACTGTGAGATGGAAGACAAATGGTCCATGATCAACTCTGCCACAGTATGAAATGGGGGCAACTTGTACTCTAGAAAGGTACAAACTAATTGCCAGTGGAATTCAAAGAGACTGATTCCACTCAGGGATAGTGAGGCAAAGCAAAGCCTAAAGGGGGATATGTCATAAAGGGGAATATTGAGAGATATGTAATTTATCTTCTTTCTTCTCCCTGGTTGGTCAGAATTTGTGTCATACTACAAACCTATTTGTTTGAGAATTCCTAAAAGCAATATAGCAGTTCCTGAATAACCAGGCCAAATGAAAGTCATCTTTAGACACTAACCCAATTTTCATTCTGCCTCATTCTGTCATTTAAGGCTTTTTGTCAGAGAAGTAAAACACTTTAACCTCAAAAATCTCCCTAAGTTTAATCCTGGAATCTGGTCTGTTTGCTTCCACATGGATTATAATAGATTTCTTTTTCCCATGTCTTCTTTACATGAAATAGAACATAAAAATTAATATGCTGGTTGTTAAAAAACTTTTAATAAGTGTGGTTGCTGAGAAAGAATCTTGGAAGGCCTAATAAAAAGTGTTTACTATAGGGAAAAAATCTAACCATTCAATTAAAAAATGGGCAAAGATATGAATAGACATTTCCCAAAATAATACATACAATGGCAAACAGGTATATGAAAATGTGCTCAACATCTCTGATCATCAGAGAAATGCAAACCAAAATCACAATGAAATATCTCACCCCAGCTAAAATGGCTTTTATTCAGAAGTCAGGCAATAACAAATGCTGGTGACGATGAAGAGAAAAGGGAACCCACATACAATGTTGGTGGGAATGTAAATTAATACAACAACTACTAAGAACAGTTCACAGCTTCCTCAGAAAACTAAAAATAGAGCTACCATACAATCCAACAATTCTGATCCTAGGTATATAATCAAAAGAAAGGAAATCAGTATATTGAAGAGATACCTTCACTCCTTGTTTTTTTTTGCAGCACTATTCACAATCGCTGAGATTTGGAAACAACCTAAGTGTCCATCAACAGATGAATGGATACAGAAAATGTGGTACATATACACAATAAAGTACTAGTCAGCCATAAAAAAGAATGAGATCCTGTCACTTGCCACAACATGGATGGAACTGGATGTCATTATGTTAAATGAAATAAGGCAGGCACAGAAAGACAAACTTCACATGTTCTCACTAATTTTGGAGAGCTTAAAAATTAAAGTAATTGAACAAATGGAAATAGAGTAGAAGCACGGTTACCAGAGGCTGGAAACGGTAGTGGGGGTGAAGGGGGATGTGGAGACGGTACCAAAAAAAAAATTTAAAGAATGAATAAGACCTAGTATTTGCTAGCACAATAGGATGACTATAGTCAAAAATAATTTAATTGTACATTTTAAAATAACTAAAAGAATATAATTGGATTGTTTATAACAAAAGATACGCTTGAGAGGATGGATATCCCATTCACCCTGACGTTTTTATTATGCATTGCATACCAGTACCAAAATATTTCATGTACCCCATCAATATATACACCTACTATGTACCCACAAAATTAAAAACAAAAACAAAAAAACAAAACCCCTTTTAGATTTTGTATATTATTCATGAATCTATATAACATCTCTTTATCATCCATTCTTTAATTTAACAAATATTCATTAAGCACAGGTTTGCACCAGGCAGTGTTCTAGGAACTCAGCAATATGGCAGCAAATAAGACATAAAAGATCTTTGTTATTATAAACTATATAGTATTTTATAACCAAATAATATATTCAATTGAAAAAATGTATAACCCAATATCATTAAGTGTTATGAATGAAATAAAGTGATGCTGTCAGAAATGGCCCCAGGTAAGCCTCACATTTGATGTAGTCATGGAGGAAGACATCACTAAAGAGAATAAATGTAGTTGATACCCACAGTGTGAGAAGAAACCTGTTCTGTGAAGAGCTGGAGATGGGAGAGTGTTCAAATAATAGAGTAGCAAGTGCCAAATTAGAAAGGCAATAACTCCCTCTGAAACTCTGTGGCTGTAATACAGTAAGGGTAAATTTAGGCAGAAACCATGTCATGCAGAGCCTAATAGGGCACATTCAATGGTTTGGATTTTTCTTCTTGCAATGGGAAGCCAGCAGAATGAGATCATTTACTTTATTTTTTTTAATTTTATTTTTCCATATGTTATTGGAGTACAGGTGGTATTTGGTTACATGAATAAGTTCTTTAGCAGAGATTTGTGAGATCCTGGTGCACCCATCACCCAAGCAGTGTACACTGCACCGTATTTGTAGTCTTTTATCCCTCGCCCTCCTCCCACTGTTTTCCCCAAGTCCCCAAAGTACGTTGTACCATTCTTATGCCCTTGCGTCCTCATAGCTTAGCTCCCACTTATCAACGAGAACATACAATGGTTAGTTTTCCATTCCTGAGTTACTTCACTTAGAATAATAGTCTCTAATCTCATCCAGATCATTGTAAATGCTGTTAATTCATTCATTTTTATGGCTGAATAGTATTCCGTCAGATAGATAGATAGATACCCAGTAGTGGGATTGCTGGATCAAATATCAGTTCTTTTAGTTCTTTAAGGAATCTCCACACTGTTTTCCATAGTGGCTGTACTAGATTACATCCCTACCTACCCCTGGAAGGGAAGGTTGCAGTGAGTCGAGATCACACTGCTGCACTCCAGCCTGGGTGACAGAGCGAGATGCTGTCTCAAAAATAAATAGATGAATACGATAAAAATAAAATAAAATAAAATAAAATAAAAATTGTTTAAGAAATTAGAAAGAAATTGGCTCATATTGGCATTAAATATATGTTAAATATAAAGTTACATACTCATATTCACTAATATTCAGAAATTCATCAGGGTAATATCATAATCCCATTTTAGTATCAGTAAAATGAGGTTCAGAATGATTTCCTATTTGGCTGTAACCAATAGAATTGAAGTTCAAATCCTACACCTCAAGGTTTATTTTTTTTTTAGAGGCCCAGGCTCCATAGCATTGAAGATCTTACAACCCAATTGAGAGGCCAATACGTAGAAGAAAATTAAATGATATTTCAAAAAAGTACATAATTAACTGTATTTGGAATAAGGAATGTTATACAAGGAGTTAGGCTTTAAAGCCAGGCAGTCATAGATTTGATAATAGATTTGTTACTTAATGACTTTGTGAATTTAGGCAAATCATATACTCTTTTTAAAGCTCATGTATTTTAGTCTTATGTATAAAATAACAAGTACTTCTCAAAGTTGTTTTAGGAGACTAAAAAACAGGTATGAGCACCTGGCAAACAACAGGTATATTAGCTTGCTTCCCTTATTCTGCAGTCCACAGTATTAGTGATAATTAAATTCTTGTGCTTTCTGTGTGCAGTGAAAAGGGCCAATTAAGCTCAATAATGTTTAATATAATCTTATTTTTACTAAATGGGTTGGGAAGAATCAATAGTGGCTGTGCATAAAGTGAAAAATTGGAATTTAAGGTAAAAAATTGTATCCTGTTCTGTTGTTGTAATGGAATGTAATGAAAAATTGGAATTTAAGGTAAAGAATTGTATCCTGTTTTATTGTTGTAATGAGTCAGGAGAGATAAAGTTTCAATGTTAAATTCCATAAAGGCTTTTATGCTTCATTCAAACTGTATTCTGTAAGTCATTTTTAATATTCACTAACCTAAAATACCTTTTAAGAAGCATTATTTGAAAGAGATATTTTCTATTTGAATAACTAGATTGTTTATAGTTATTAAAATAAAATATAAAATGATTAAAATTAATATTGACTTTAATATTAAATTTAATTAGTAATAATCTTAATATAAAATATTCAATATATTTGACTAAATATATACACAGCCATCCCTTAGTATCCACAGGGGATTGGTTCTAGGACCACTCACAGATACCAAAGTCCAAGAATGCTCAAGTCTTTTATATAAAATGGCATAATATTTACATATATTAATAAGTTATGCATACCCTTTCATATACTTGAAATCATCTCTAGATTACTTATAATACCTATATGCTATGTAAACAGTTGCTATACTGCCTTTTTAAAATTTGTATAATTCTTACTGATTCGTTGTTATTTTAATTTTTTTTTCCCAAACATTTTCTACCTGTAGTTGGTTGAATCCACAGATGCAGAACTCATGGGTATGAAAAGCCAACTGTATTCCACTTTGCATGAAGACATGACCTTAAGCAGATACTAAGTCTGTGTTTGGTCAACAGCAGTTTACATTGGTAAATGAAACTATAAAATGGAAGAGTATTAGGTTAAAGATCGGTGTTTTTGTTTATTAATTTATTTGTTCATTATTTCATTAGCTTTTTGTTGTTTGTTTGTTTAGTAACAACTAGTTACCCCTGTATTATCAATTCATATTCAGGTACAATTATAAAATTTCAAAATTAAATTTTATTTGTAATTACATCTTTTTTAAACATGGCGACCTATACCATTTTAGAGGTACATTTTTAATAGGTTGGGGGAAGAGGCATTAAATAAGAAAAGGAGTTACAGATTCTATGTCATATAATAGCGGCACATGGACACAGGGAGGGGAACATCACACACCGGGTCTTGTCGGGGGTGGGGGGGATAGGGGAAGGATAGCGTTAGGAGAAATACCTAATTTAGATGATAGGTTGATGGGTGCAATAAACCACCATGGCAAGTGTATATCTATGTAACAAACTTGCACATTCTGCACATGTACCCCAGAACTTAAATTATAATAATAAAAAAATGGCAGCACAAATGTAAATAAAGCTTGCCTCCCTCCCCCATCCTCAAGACACTAACTCTGAACCTGGTGATATTCCATAATGAAATTATTCACACATTTTCTCTTTGGATATGTAGTAGGCAGTTCTGTGAAGTCGTATGCAACATCAAAAAGATACAGCAGAAAGGCAACTTCTATTGGGGAATTAGGCACCATTTCCACAAGTTAAAATGCTGCCTGTCTACTCAGAGGAGTAGAGGAGGGTAATAAGGCTGAGGACATTATTACAATGCTGCGGCATGTTGTAAAATACAGGTGAAGGTGGGATACAGAGGTACTTAGATGGTGGGGAGGTGGAAACACACAATCTTCCAGGGTAAATTATTATCTTTATCATTTCTATCTGAACAACTATAAAACTCAGTTTTGATACTACAGAAGAATAAAGACAACATGCCATATTTCAAATTTTATACAGTGGTCTTTTCTTGTGTATTATAAAATGTGTTTTATCATATTTCTGAGAGTTAAAAGTATATTTTGTTTTATATTGTTTCTCTCCCTCTTGAGATTCTGGCAAGTAATATGTATTTGTGCATATGTAGGTATGTCAAGGAAATTACTATATGTTATAAATGAGAAAGGGAGGCACTTGTACCCTCCCCATTTCAACTTTACCTACTTTTGAAAAGGGCAGTAGTAGAAGAGAAAAAAGAGAAATTAAAGCTCACATCTACTATTAGCAGTAGTTGAAAGCAAGAGAAAGAAAATATAGTTTCTGTAGATTACCCAGCATGAAAAAAGAACTCCTATCTGCCTGCCTTCCCCGTCTCTTTAATACCGGGGCTCTACTTCTTTCATTAGAGATTTTAGTGCAAACCGTAACCATAACCATGACAGTGATTAAGAATCAGCGACCTCAGTCATCTGAACTGCTATTATTTTTCAAGGAACATAGTGTACTATTAAAAATTTTATATATATATATATATATATATATATATATCTACAAACATGAGTCAGTTCAATGAAAAGTGACCCCTTTTATCTTATAATTTTGAATTATTATTATCAAAGCCCATTAGTAAACACAAATGAATTAGTAGAATTTAAGAGTAGTGGCATTTGAAAGCATCCTTAATTCCTTCAGCCTTTACAGTTCCCTATTAGGTTTATGTCCTGAACTATGAACTAACTGGTACTCAGTAGTTGGGTCAGTTAATATCTTTAAGTATAACTTGCTAGAGACATCTACAGTAATAAAAGAATTATTTTCTCTATACTTCTAGAAATTTATACCCTCTCGAATATGAATTTAGGAGGGAAAATACCAGAGAGGTTTTGTGCCACGTGGACCTAAAAAATATTTTTGCCTACCTGTAAAACTATATACTGTCATTATATTTGGTTACTTAGCCACTTACCCAGGTATTCAAAAACAGTCAGATTTGCAGGAAAACAATTTCTGATAATAACTACCAAGCAATTTAAATAATATGTAGAAGCCTACATTTAATTGTTTTGAATAAGGACTTACCAAATCTGTCTTGTCTATGTGACTCATTTGGCCACTAAAATAATACAACTTAGTATATATTATGCTATTACCTCAGATTGTGTTTCATTCAACTTTCTTATTTCAGTCTACAAAGTTATCTGAATATTGAAGGGAAAACTACTTGCATTTTTCTCCTTAGATCCTTTTACAGATGTTACAAATTTCCTCAAGTTTAAATGATTTTTTTTCTTAGCTCAGGGGTAGTTTTATTAGAAATCTCAAAATAGTCTTGTCATATACATACTTAAAAACATTGTCCAATATACAGATAGAAAAGAGAAACCCTGCTGCTACTCTTACTTCCTCAACTCCTACTTCCATAGCCCCCAGCAGGACTCAATGGCGTATTCTATATATGCAATCAAAAACCATTTAAGAAAGAGAGAGAGCTATATGCTGACTATCTGCAGAAAATTATTCGAATATCCTAAACATAGGAAAGTCTCATGTGTTGAGATAAATTCAGAATTAAATTAAACACAAACCTGAAGACTAAGAACTTAAAAAAAAAAAGAGAGACATTTGTGAACCTCATCTCTACCCTGTGAAAGCCCCATAAACCAAACTTTATCTTAAATACAAAACTCAAGAGGAGTATTGGAAAGGGTACAGGCTCAAAAGAAATTTAAACAACAACAACAACAAACTAGACTGGAATTAGGGAACTACCACATATTGCTTGGGGTGACAAATGGGGACCCATTATTTAATATTTTTGCCTTTCAGTTTTCTCATGTGTAAAATGGGAATAATAATAATATGTATCCATAGTATTTAAATACATCAAGTTAATAATATATGTAAAAGAATACATATACATACTTATTGTGTCTTGCCTCTCCTTTTGTCTCTAGTTGCAGATTCTAATGCAAATTAGGCTTTTTCCTGAAAATATTATAGACCATGACATCTTCTCAAATGAATGTTTGATCCCATTTTTCTACCCCTGGCAGAAAGGATATGCCTGCTGCTTGCTCACAAATACAATTTTCTGACCAACACTTACCCCATCTTCAAATATCTTCATTTCAATTCTGATTCTTACATTAGTGTCTTCTTCTGATAAATTAATTTTTAAAAATACCAAGATCTTCATTTTTGACTCAAGTCTTTCATCTACCATCATCTAGATAACAACAACTGCAGTAATAATAAAAACAATCTAACACTTTTAATTTGTGTAGTGCTTCAGTATTAATAAAACATTTTAACATGTAATGTCTTACTTAATCCTCAGAAAACTCATGTTATAACAGCAGATATCAGTATCTCCTTCAAGAGCTGAAGAAATAAATGAACTTCGGAATGTTTTCCCAAATGGCAAAGACAGAATTAAACCCAGGTCCTTCTAATCCCAGAACTCTTCTGTTATGTCATATTGCCTTTTTGCAACAACAATTTTCAAGTTGATGTCTGTTTATGAACTTTATCTCTTAGATTTTTAGACTTACTGACTTTCTAGTAGCTCCTCAAAACTTTTTATGCCTCTATACACTTCATATGCACCACATTTTCCCATTAACATTTTTAAAAAACATGTAAAATAGCTTTTCATTTGGAGTGCACACCATTTTCAGGAACATTATATAGAAACTCTGGGAGCTATGGGGAGCTGGAAGAAATGCTTCTGAGATACTAACCTGTTTCCTTAAGTGGGAATTCTTAAGAATTCTTGTAATTCTGTTGAGAATCACATGCATCCTGATATGATGCATTTCTGAGATCCTCATCCTCACCTGTTTTTTCTCTCCAAATATCTCTATCAAGTGTCCACCTACTTATTGCTTGTACTGAGAGCTTCGGTTGTTTTTACCCTCCCTACACATACACATACCCCCCCGTACACATGACACAAAAACACTCTTCAATTAAATAAAGTCCCCTCCTCTGCACACAGATTTTCCTTTCTCAGATTCCTAAACCAGTTTTTCTTTACTTTGACCCATTCTAGTGTTATTCATCCTGTATTCCTTGGATTTTTGGTGAGTCTTCAATCACTAATCCTCTTCTGCAATGAAATTCATTTTTTAAAATGAAATCTTTCTAACCAAATAAAACAGATTGATACTCAGTCCTCATCTTCCTTGAATTCTGTTAGCTGACGCTGCTGACTATTTAAAAACATTTCTTTCTCCTTAATATTGCATTTCTTGTTTTGGTTTTATTTTTGCCATTCTCAATATCCTTTCTTGTCTTCAAAGTATTCTTCTTTCTCTTCCTTCAAATTCTGTGCGCATTAAGCACAAATTATCTTGTTGCTAGCAACTAACTTTCAATATGTTTAAACTAGAGCACATCTTATTCGGAATTGAACCTTCTGATTTTTACCACAAAAACTGATTCCCTCTTCTACGACACAATTTTTTTCGATAGCAGTATTATTCTGGAATTCTAAATGTGAAAAGAGCTAGTTTTGATGCTTTCTTTCCTCCTAAGGCTGTAAGGTTACAAAGTCCTACCATTACATCTAATGCTTCCCTGGACTACAGTTAAAGGGAGTGGCATTGCTTGCTTTCAACTGATGACGGTTTTCACAGCTGCAGATCACTAAGCCCATGTGCTCCTGGGAGAAGCTGTACTTGAGCAAAACCCTGAAAGAAATGGAAAGAAGCTACAAGTTACACAACATGAAAAAGAAAAAAAAATAGATACATTTTCTGATCCAAGCATTTCTTTTTTTTTTTTTTTTTTTTTTTGAGATGGAGTCTCACTCTGTCACCCAGGCTGGAGGCAGTGGCACGATCTGGGCTCACTGCAACCTCCACCTCCCAGGTTCAAACTATTCTCTGCCTCAGCCTCCCGAATACCTAGGATTACAGGTGTCTGCCACCACGCCCGGCTAATTTTTGTATTTTTAGTAGAGACGGGGTTTCACTATCTTGGCCAGGCTAGTCTTGAACTCCTGACCTTGTGATCCACCTGCCTTGGCCTCCCAAAGTGCTGGGATTATAGGCGTGAGCTACTGTGCCCAGCTCTGATCCAAGCATTTCTATTGCATGTCACCTCCACTGTCCAGATCCTTATCACATTATAGCTATACTTTTAGTGTTTTAATAGAAAAGTAAGTAACATGTAAAATGAATATTGTTATAATTTTATTAGATATTTTATCTTATCCTTTTATTTGAATATTATACCATACAGAGGTGGGATTATATGACTGCCCAAATTTGACAGAAGAGAGCATTGAGACTTAGAGGGATTAAGTATATTTCTTATGACAACTTCAACTAAAATCCTCAAATGCAAAATTTTGTCCTATGTCTACTTTGCTCTTCTGGCTCCTAACTTGTATATGTGAATTTGTACGATCTCTGGAAGATGAGTCTCATGGTAAAAATATTTTGATCATGAAATAGCAATGATCATATAATATTTATCTTGTAAAACTGAAACTCAGTTTTGAAGGTCTTCTAAATGCTAACACTGTTTCACCTCTCTAACTTTATTTCTTGTTTTTCCCCTACTACCCTTGCTCTTTCTAGACTAGTCTTTTCACCATCCTCCAAACTCAGAGAAAGTTTTCAAACTCTGTGAATTCATTCATACAGTTTTTGTTCTTAAAAAGCCCTATATTCTCTCCTTTTTACTTTAATCATCTTGAACACTTAAAATGTGTTTCAAATTTTGCTTTCTCTACAAAGTCATTTATATATGAGTATGTTTATAACTATGGTTTTCTGCATGTGCGAGTATGTGTAAACAAGTTCTAAAATTGAGTAGCCAATCACATATTCAGATTTTTACCCCTGGTTTTTATGGAAAGCATTGTGAAGACATAAACATTGAATTCTATATATAATATGCCTCCTTTATGAAAAGAAAACACTCTCATAAAGTGGGGATTATCTCAAAAAAACTTATACATTCCTGTGAAAATAATACTGCTCACTGTGATCATTTTCTTTTAGAAAATTCTTAGTTTTTATAATTTGTTAATATTTGGCATCTTATCTCTCCAACTATCTTTTTAGCTCTGTGAAAGTACTGTCATAGGCATCTTTGTTTCTCTGTAATGCCAAGATCATTGCTGATCTGATAGTACACTTGAGGCTAAAAACAACGGAAAACGGTCTAAGCAGACCATAACTTCCAAAGGATAAGGCAACCACATCCTGTACTGATCTATGTTTTACTGCTAACCTGCTCCAGAAAAAAAGGCCAGCTAAGCCAGAAGTACTGAATAATTGGTAAAAATATTTGCACTTAATAAAATCCCATGTTAAATATTATACTTTTCCCCAATATATTTGTTACCAATTTCCCACAAGGCCATTTATTTATTTCATCAAAGAACTTTATATGAATCTTCTGTCTCTTTTTTGATAGTTCTTAAAAGTTAATAGGGGCCGGGCGCGGTGGCTCACACCTGCAATCCCAGCACTTTGGGAGGCCGAGGCGGGCGGATCACCAGGTCAGGAGATCAAGACCATCCTGGCTAACACGGTGAAATCCCGTCTCTTACTAAAAATACAAAAAATTAGCCGGGCGTTGGGGGCGGGTGCCTGTAGTTCCAGCTACTCGAGAGGCTGAGGCAGGAGAATGGCGTGAACTCGGGAGGCGGAGCTTGCAGTGAGCAGGGATCACGCCACTGCACTCCAGCCTGGGTGACAGAGCAAGACTCCTTCTCAAACAAAAAGAAAAGTTAATAGGAAAAAGATAAATCTAAGCAAATTCTCACTGGTTACTTTACAGGCCAAACCCTTACTTTATCTGAGTACATCCAGCCTATGATTCTCCCAGGAACTGTCCTGGGAGCAGACAGATGAAGCAGGGCCATCTGTCAACTTGGAAAAGATCCCACGCCAGAGACAGACAGGTAGCATTTTGCTCTGGGCACTGATTGAGCCATTTACAGGGGATTTGCACGTGGTAAAGAAACATAATCTGACTTAACAGTTCAGGCTGTGTATTTAAAGGATCATGCAAAGAAATCTGTGACACACATAAAGACATACTGGCTGTTAAAAATATTTCACAGCATAATAGCTCCAAGTATTGGCTAGGAAAAAGATAAGAGATACCCGGCGAACTTTCAGCAAGGAGCAGAACTTTCCCAGAAAGCCAAGGTGAAAACAAACAACAGTGCCTACTCTCTTTCTAGATTACATAGATGTAAAATACCTTAAAAGGGCTCATTGCTAAAATGTGAGGCACTACCTAAAATGAATATTTACACAGATGAAAAAATAAACAGGTGAACTCTAATGATGAATATAATTCTAAACTTCTAAAAAATTTTCTGTCTTATTTATAAATTGAATCATAAAATACACTAAATAAAAAATGTTCCCATAAAATATATAGATGTGAACTTGTTGGAGGAGGGAAGGGAAAGAATTATTTGTAATATGTCATCTTTCCTATTAAAAGGGAAATAAAATAGAATTGTATTTTTTCAAAGCCATGCAATGAATTAGAAGTATTATCATCAGCATTGTTATGAAAGATAAAATAAGAGACAGCTTTGTTCATGGACTTATTCCCAGAGATTCAGAAAGTATGAAGCAGGGCATAGATACCTCTTATCCCTACTATAAAGATTAAATCTAAAGAAATAAAAAATACAATTCCCTAATGTTTTATTTCACTCAGTATTTCAGAATGAAATCTTTTAGCTTAAAAAATTCTTATTTATAGAATATATGAAATGAGACCATCTTTAGAAATTATTAAAATCTAACTCTCTAATTTTACAAAGTGTTAGACCCAGAAATTTTACTTGAGATAAATTAAACGTTGTGACTCAGATATTTGTGTGTAGTTATTCAATGATACCTAGATGATAGAAAAAGGAAGATGGTAATTCCAGTCTCCTAAATACCAATGCAGGGTTCTGGCTACTGTATCTTGTACTCATGTCTGACAATCGGAAAAAAAAAAAAAAAAAAGCAGCCTCTGGCATTTGGAAAGTGGCCTGACACTTACAACTAGGCTTTGATTTTCTTCTATTGAACATAAACAATTTCACAGAAATATCAGCATCAGAAAAGGCCATGCTGTGCTATCAATGAGAATTAAGACAAAAACAAGACTATTCCATAATCATGGCTCAACACAAGTAGTATGATCGTTGTCTCAGCCATAGAAAAGAGCAAACATCTCAATCCTGGCCAATATGCTTGACTGCTGCTTCTTTACCAATTACATCTTTAGCCCCAATTTTTTCCTCCTGCCTTATAGACAATATTTATTATGAATCCAATCATAGAATTGTTCCTGCTTCCTGACAACATCCAATCTGGAGCAAATCCATGCTTCTGTGAATCTTTCCTAACACAAGCTCAATTCCTGTAAATATTTTCTAACAACTTCTTACTGAGATACTTTTTTACTATGAATTTTCTCCCTTTTTCAAAGAGCAATAAAACCATTGTATTCAACTACAGTCTACTTTCCCAATGACCTTTGGTTAAAGGGTAATGACAATAAAAAGAAGCCATTTATTAGAAGAAAAAAATATAATCTATGATGAACTATCTTAAAGGTAGTTCATTATTGGATTAAAATTAAAATAGCTTGCTTATATTACATAATCAATGCTAATAGTTGGAGTTTTCTTCATTTAATTAAACTCATCCAAGATTACCTACATATAAACACCCTCTTATTTCTCCAAATTATTAAATGTCTTTCTGTGACTTACATATTGCAAAATTTCTTATTCACAATTTGTAAAAAGTGGGAAGAACTTAGAAATTATTAATTCTGAGCTTCTCATTTTACAATGAGTTAGATCCAGACATTTTACCTAAAATAAATTAAACATTAAGACCCAGATGTTTTTGTTTATTTATCCTAGAACTTGAGAAAAAAATTTAATTCTTGGACTGCCACTTCTGGACAAGATTAGGAAACACCTAGAATAAAGGACAAAATATGGAAATAATGAGATGGAAAATGAAAAGGTGAGTTTCATTTGCCCAGGTTTCTGTCTAGAGAATAATTCTGGGCCACAGTGCTGAGATGGAAAAATCAAAGAGTTCAATGGCATTCCAGAGTTGAGTAGAAAGAACTGGGAGTTCAGACAAACCAAGGTGGCTAGAATTTGCATGACAAAAGTCTCCTGTAGGAGAGAGTTATGCAGAAAGAGAATTCCAGAGAGCTGTAGAGGGCTCCCCTCCTGTATTCACTTGAATACTGATTATTACATATATACAAACTATCTGGAGCCAGAGAAAGAAAAATATAAGGCCAGATAATGGCTCTTCTCAAAAGACAGAGTGGAAACCTCATTAGCTCATGAGGTATCCATTGGGAGAGCAACTGGCAAACATTTCCTTAAAGGGTCAGGCTTTGTGGACCACATAGTCTTTGTTACAACTGTCATTGTAGCACAAAAGCAGCCAGAGAAAACAGAAAAATGGAAAAACACAACCATGGTTGTGTTTCAATATACTTTATTTATCAAAACAATCCCCAGTCTTCCAGCTGGGGTTTGCTATTTTTGGCTAAGAAAGGTCTTGCCTCGGTATTGAAAAAACATTAAGTCTGGATTAAATGCTTTTTCTGGTCCCACATGCAAAGCATAAATCAAGACCTGAAAGGAACAAACTGTTCTCATTTAACTAAACTGCATCCCAGAAAAAAGCTCAAAAATATTTTTATAAATATTTAAAAATCCAGTATGCAAAAAGATAAAATTTATGTCATTTATTAGATCTAATATTGCCAGGTATGCAAAGATGTAGAAAAATATGACACTTAATGAGAAAAATCTTAGTTAACTGAAATATCCAGAGATGACACAAATAACTAAATTAGCAGAAAATGACATTAAAACAACTATTAAAATTGTATGGCATATACTCAATAAATTGGATAAAACATTTAACAATTAAAACACGGAAGATTCAAATTGAACTTCTAAAGATGAAAGCTAAAATATCTGCAATGAAAAAATATTCTGGTAATGAATAACTTCTGATTAGACATTGTATGAAAAAGGATTAATTAACTTGAAGACATAGCAATAGAAAACACAAAACACCAAAACACCAAAGTGAAACACAAGTTAAAGAAACATGAGAAAAATGAACAAAATGTCACTGAACTGGCAGACAACTCAAGTAGCATAATATAAAATGTAATTGAAGTCCTTGAAGGAATAAAGAAAGAAACAGATAGAATACCTAAAGATACAATGACTGAGTCTTTTTCCAAATTTCTTAAAACCTATAAGCCCACAAATCCAAGAAACTCAAGGAAACTCAAACACAAGAAACTGTACCACAGCATACAGTAACCAAATTGCTTTATACCAGTGAAAGAAAATTTTAAAAGCAGCTAGAGAGTAACCCATTGTACACAAATGATCTCTTCTTGAAATAGTGCAAGTTAGAAGACAGAAACTTCATTTGAGTATTGAAAACAACAGCAACAACAACCAAAAAAAGAAAAGAAATGAAGAAGAAAGAAAATCATCAATCCCATCAACATAAAATTCTTTATCAATTAAAAAATCTGTTAAAAATAAAAGCATGTTTCTAAAGAAAAAGGCTTTAAAAACCTGCGGGGGAAAAAAAAAAGGATTTTGAAGACATTCAAAATCTAAAAGAATTAACCACCAACAGATACACAATATAAGGAATTTTAAAGACAGTTATTTGAGCACAAGGAAAATAATACAAGATGGGAATTTGGCTATAAACAAAGAAATGGAAACAATCAAAACTGGATATTTTATGGGTATACAAAAAATTATTTACATCTACTTAAGTATTAATCAACTTTTTAATGGCAAAAAAAATGAAGTCTTATGAGTCTTATCACTTATACAGAAATAAAATGTCTGACAACAGTGGTACAAAGGCTGGGAAGAAATAAATGGAAGCATACTGCTGTAAAGTTCTTATACATGATACCTGTATATCACTTAAAGGTAGATAGACTTTGATATGTTAAAGATATATACCATAAACCTTAAAGCAATCAATGGCTGGGAAGGATGTGGAGAAGTTGTATCACTTATACAATACCGGTGGGAGGGTAAATTGGTATAGTCACTCTGGAAAACAGTTGCATATGATTACATACACACAAGTGAGTGTATGCAAATCTGGAGAAATTTAATTAAGGTAGGTGGGTTTTATCGAAGTATATGTTATGGCTATGCTATTGTATTATAGGTATACAAGATGTTATTTTTCAGGAAAACAGAGTGAAGGTATGCAACATTTCTTTGTATTATTTCTTACAATTTCATGTGAATATATAATTCTATAGAATTATCTCAAAGTAAAAGGAAACAAAAAAAGGATCAAAAGAGATATAAGTGTATTTCAAAGCAAATGATATTAACAAAAAGAGATGATAAAGGGGGCGATTCATCAACATAACAAACCTAAATTTTGTGTACCTAAAAATAGAGCTTTAAACTACACAAAGCAGAAACTGACAGAAATTTTACAGAGGAGTAGAAAAACCCAAAATTAGGTTGGAGATTTCAATGGCTTTCCTTCAATCGGTAGAACAAGTAGACAGAAAATCAGAGACTTGTGCAACCTTTTTGTAATTGACATTTGTAAAACACTTTGCTAGACAAGAGCAGAACACATTTTTTGAAAGCAGTGATTGGCAAACTTTTTTCTGTAAAGGATCAGAAATAAAATAATTTAGACCTTGCAGGCCATATGCCCGGTGTCACGACTACCCACCTTTGTCTTTGTAAGCCATAGACAATACATAAATGAATGAAAGTGGCTATGTCCCAAAAAAAAAAAACACATTGTAAGCTAGATAGGGCCATGGGCTGTGGTTAGCCAACTATTTTTTCAATGTGTACATGAAACATTTAACAGGTTAGATTACCTTATAATTATATTATTGTAAACATGAATATAATTTATAATATTATTAACATAATTATAATTGTATTATAATATACCCTGTGTATCACAATATAAAACTAAATAAATGGATTAAAATCACACTGAAATCTGATAGTTCCCTTGACCCCTTCATGGGACTCACAAGCAGGTTGGCTTGTTTACTCAGCCTACAGCTCTCAACCCCTCGCGGGAGGGGGAGCATGCAGGTGCACAGGTGCAGAGGCCAGGATGAGTGCTTCTGGGTAACCAACAAGAGCAGAACTCCATGTGAACCTGCAGCAGCATCTAGGGGTTGCCCGTGACCCCCAGAGCCTCAGAGGGCATGTGTTACGGTGTCGTCTTTTACTTTTGCTGTCTGTGGATGGCTTAAGTGTTAGACAGCTCAGTGGAGGGTCAGTGTGACACCCCCTTGCACCCACACCCAGGTCCTTGTCTGGCATCCAGGAGGAATCAGGTCACACAAATTAATTGAAGGGTGGTGAATGTGGAGGATTTTATTGAGTGGTGTAAGTGGTTCTCATCAGGATGGGGAGCTGGAAAGGGGATGGTGTGGGAAGGTGGTCTTCTCCCTTCAGAGATATGGCTTGACAGTGGGACCTCAGAGAAGAGTTCGGTCTTCCCCCGCCAAACTCTTCTCTGAGGACCCACTGTTAAGCATCAAGCCATCCCTCTGAAGTCAAGCTGCTTTTCTCTGATGTCTGGCTGTTTCTTCTCATCTCTCCTTCTCTGCTCCTCTGCCACTCTGCCACTCTTGCCAGTGGAGTCTGGGGTTTTTATGGGTACAGGATTGGGAGCAGGGCAGGCCAGAGTGGTTTTGAAAAAGGCAATATTCAGGTGGGAAAATAGGGATGCATGTCTCACTTTGGGCCATGGATTCAGGATTGAAGGTGAGGTTTTGCTGGGGACAGCCCTATTCTACCCAGTATTTTTCCCTGTCTCCTGTCTGTATTAATACAAAATACGTTCTCTAACCAACTACTATGAGATTAAGCTATAAATCACTAAAGGAAATAATAAGATAAATTTCCAAATACTTGGAAATTAAACCATACATTTCTCAATAATTTATGAGTTAAGGAAAACATCAGAAAAAAATTAAAGATATCATGAATAAAGTGGAAATCAAACATAGCATATATAAATTTGAGAAAGGCAGGTTAAATAGTGATTAAATGGAAATACATAGCTTTAAATTTTTATATCAGAAATGAAGAAAAATCCCAATTTTTCTTGGGATTTTTTTTGACTATTCAGCCAATAGTCAAAAAACTTTTTCTTAAAGATTCAGAGAGTATTATTTTAGGCTTCTAGGCCTTATATTCTCTGTCACAGTTACTCAACTCTGAGGCTGCACTGAGAAAGCAATCACAGACAATATCTAAACAAATGAGTGTGGCTGCATTCCAATACAAATTTATTTACAAAAACAGGTTCTGACCCATGGGCTGTAGTTTGCAGACTCATATCTAGGCTTTACCCTTACAAAACCAGGAAAGAAGAGCAATCAAAACAAAGAAGGGAGCAATTAATAAAAGATAATGGCAAATATCAATGTAATTCTTAACAGGAAAACAATAGAGAGAATGAATGAAATCAAGTGTTTCTTTGAAGATACCAATAAAATTGATAAATTTCTAGCCATATAGTTTAAATGATAAAACAGAGGGCAAATAAATTACCAACATGAGGAATGAAAGATGAGACATGATTAAAGAACCTATAGGTATTACAATGACAAGGAAATATTACAAATAATTTATGTTAAGAAAGGTAATAATTTAGATAGAATGGAAAAATTATTTGGAAGACCCAAATTGCCACAATCTTACTGTGTATCTATCACAATCTTACCACAAAGAAAACCTCAAGACCTGATAGCTCCACTTATGTATTCTACCAAACATTTAAGGAGTAAATGTTACAAATTTTACATGAAAGATTTCATAGTTTTCCAGATCATTTCTCAATTCATTGTATGGGGCTAGAATTGCCATCATGTCAAAACCATACAAGCAAAACAAACTACAATTTTCTCATGTACACAGATGAAATGTTCTTAACAAAATTTTAGGAAATTAAATGAAGTAATATATTAAAATATTTTATAAACAAGTGAAATTTATTCATGGAATGCAAGGTTGGTGTAACATTCAAAGTAATCAATCTAATTCACCATATTAACAAATGTATAAAGTCATATGATCAACATTTATAGATGTATAAAAGCATTTGAAGCAATTTGATATCTTTTTGTGTTTAGAAAAATAATCTCTTGGAAAACCAGAATCAAAAGTGAACATCTTCAGCCTGGAAACATTTACATGTGACAAAAAACTATAATTGCTCTCATATTTTAATGGTAAATGGAGAATACATGTCTCCTAAAATAAGAATTAGGGCAAAATAATGATTCTTCCCTCATCTATCTAATTTTGTAATGAAAATACTAGCTTTTGTGATAGGGTAAGAAATAGAAATAAAATACATAATGTAGGAATGAAGAAGTAAGACATTTTAGTCACAAATGACATGATTATCTTTCTAAACTCCTAATTAAAAATTGTTACTACAAGTTTACAGGATATAATTTTAATATACAAAAATCAATTTCATATATAAATATTATCAGTAAACAATCAGAAAATTACTTACATGTGCATATAAAATGTAAAATATTTAGAATTAAATTTAACAAAATTTTCAAGTCCTCTGCATTGAAAAATATAAAACATTGCTGAGATAAATTAACAAATACTCCCCCAAATACAAAGTTATACTATGCTTATGAATCAAAAGATTAAATATTCTTAAGATATTTGTTCTCTGTAGATTCAGTCAACTTCTTACCAAAATATCAAAATGTTTTGAGGTGGAAACTAAAAAGCCAATTTTATAATTTATCTGAAAAAGTAAAGGATCTAGAATATTCAATACAAATTTGAAAAAAAGGAGAAATGTGGGAGGACTTACACTACCTAACTTCAATATTTACTATAAAGCAGTAAGCATTAAAGTGTGATATTGCTGCAAATAATGACATGCAGATCATTAGAAATAATAAAATTTAGAAATAGACACACATATCTGTAGTCAATTGACCTTAAGTAGAGAAGAATGGTAAATTAATGGAGAGATGATAATTTATATAAAACATCTAACACAATGTTTGTCACATAAGTGATAGGTGCTGTTTTTATTATAATTCTAATTGAAATTAATATTTTTATAGTGTTCATAGTTTGAGCTTTTGAACCAAAATGCTTGTGTTTGAATTCTGAATCCACTGCTCATTGGCTACAGGACCTAACCTCAGTTTTCTTCTGTTCAACGAGAGTAACAATAGTAGTAAATATTGCATACAGTTGTCTTTAAGATTAAATACATTAATTCACATAAAGTACATAGTATCTATGAGTATCTTTTTTTGAAAGAAATGCTTGCTTGATACCACCAGTTTATATAAAGGCTGAAAAAAAAACCCAGAACACATTTCTCATGGATTAGGTAAAATACATACTCATAAAGTAAGAGATGCCATTATATTTTAAGACTGCATAAAACTTTGTTAGAATTAATGATTTTTAACAAGAAAATCTTGAAAACATGACATAGTTGGAAAACATTTTTTAAAATAATAAATTCAAAAAATATATAAACATAGAATGCCTTTCAAATTATTATTATCTTGTTTTTCATGCATAACTAGACCTGACTGTACTAATTAAAATACATCTCAGTTTCTTCTTATAACTAAGCTACTCACAATTCATCTATAACCTAGAATAACTGAAAAAGATTATTTACATAAATAAAATTATGCTTCTCAACTTTATAAGCCACCAATTAATTATTGCTGGAGGTAAGATCATTGCTCATCTCTATCTGAAGAAATAAACATTATTTATGTCTGTTTAAGAAATCATGTTGTGAGAAGGAGGTGAAGTAGATGTATATAGTATTGCCTATCTATGACAATAAACATGGAACTGGAACACAATTAATTTTTATTGATGTAAACTATTTCATTTTCTTTTAAGACAAAGCTAGTGGCTTTGATTTGTGGCCAAAGATAATATCAAGGGTCTTAAATCACAAAACATGTCATTACATCCCTTGAGTAAATGTGCAAATGTGTGTATTCATTTTTCCTCATAGCTTCTACATTTTGGATATGGTATCAGTAATTCATACTTACCGAAAGTTCATGTGTTATTTCTACATTTGGTAAGGATTATTTTTCTGTTTTGTTTTGGCGATATATTTTTTAACATTTTAAATTATTTTTAACAGTTGATATAATATTATGATTTATTACTTCATGATTAAGAAGGACAAATCCTTTCTTTGAACAAGGGTCTCCCAAGTAGGTGGAATATTCTGCAAACACCATCTCTTCTGTCATAATAAAGAGCTTGGAACCAATAGCCACTGAATAAAGCTATTCAAAATCCTTGATCACAGATTATTTATTTATTAATTCATTTATTTAAAAAATACTTGATTGCTTACTATGGCAGGAACTCTTCTAGGTTCTGGGAAAAGAGCAATGAACAAAAAAATCAGAAATTTTTATCCTCATGGGGCTTCTTTCTACTTGAGGAGATATCTATTTTTTTAAATACAGTAAATACCGTGATATGTTAGAGAGTGGTAAATGCTAAGGTGAAAAAAATAGAAAAACATGGGGGTGGCTGACAGCAACAGTAGTGTGAGAGAGAGATGACATTCTTAAGTCACTTTACAGTTCTAGACAGCAATGAGGGGCAGCAGGTGACAGGACACAATAGGGACTGTTTGTAAGCTCATCTGAAATACCTTGGGGAGCTTCCAAGATATCCTTGTCTCAGAATGAGAATTTTCTAAAAATTCTTTTAGAAAATTGTTACATTAAGTTCTCCAATGTTATTGTAAACTACTTAATCTCAGTAAATTTAATTTTCCTAGCCAAAAATAGAGCTAATATAATCAGTTTGCTAATTTTTGAAGATTGAGTAAGAATACCCTAAAAACACCCGACATAATAGTTGGACTTAACAGACGACCATTAAGTGAAAACTGACATTATTTGGATCCCATAGTGAATATTTTATAATTTATTATATTTTAAATACAATTAGTTTTACATCTATAAGACATCTATAACCTCTCTTATAGTTTGGTTTCAAATGTGACAAGTTTGAATATATACCCAACATTTGGTATTAGCTAGATCTATTTATTCGCAGGGAGAATGCATTTGATACATCAACTGCTCACCAATGGCCTTCAGAGTCTCCTGGAAAGTTGTAAACAAAAGTAATGGGTACAGCCCGTATTTCTCTAGGTCTTACCTGCCTGCTGGTTCAAGTCAAACATTATAAATTATAAAACTAAATTAATGTTATAAGTGTTATACATGTTATTATTTATGCCTAAATTACATGCATAAAATCATACTCTAATACCACAAAAAAACTCTCCTCATTCTGAGACAAGGATATCTTGGAAGCTCCCCAAGGTATTTCACATGAGCTTACAAACAGTCCCTATTGTGTCCTGCCACCTGCTGCCCCTCATTGCTGTCTAGAACTGTAAAGTGACTCAAGAATGTCATCTCTCTTTCACGCTACTGTTGCTGTCAGCCACCCCCATGAGAATGGGTATCCCAGAACAAAAACGGCTACACCGGCTTTCTTGTGTTGAGTGTTTACTTAAATTCCTTTTCCCAAACTTTCACTCTTTACTTTTATCAGTTTTTACATTTTAGGTGTGTTCTATTAAAAAGCAAGTAATTGAGTTTTTTACACAGTGTCTAAATATATGTTGCTATATTTACATTTATTTCTACCACCTTATTCTTGCTTCCTATTTGTGGGTATTTTCCATTTATTTTTTTCCTCTGCTTCATGTCTTATTTTGTGCTAACACAATTTCTTTTTCTATTTTAATCTTCTTCTGTTTTCGAAAAATAACTATTTGTGTTTGGTAAGCCTTGAAATTAATATGCACATACCTAACTTAATGGTTTAATTTTCTAAAGTGTTTACCCTCCTTCTATACAGCTTAAGGACCCCAAGTTTTTTGTTTGTTTGTTTTTGTTTTCTGAGACGGAGTCTGGCTCTATCGCCCAGGCTGGAGTGCAGTGGTGTGATCTCGGCTCACTGCAAGCTCCGCCTCCCAGGTTCACGCCATTTTCCTGGCTCAGCCTCCTGAGTAGCTGGGACTATAGTCACCTGCCACCAGGCCCGGCTAATTTTTTGTATTTTTGGTAGAGATGGGGTTTCACCGTGTTAGCCAGGGTGGTCTCGATCTCCTGACCTCGTGATCTGCATGCCTCGGCCTCTCAAGATATTTAACCTCTCCTAGCTTATATGCTATTATTATCCTATGTTTTAATTGTGACATTTTCAAAGTCTCTTCAATTTAGAAATTATTCGTGATACTACTTTTTCTATGTAGTCAATATATTAGATTTTCCCATATCTTACTTTTTTAACTCACCATTTTTTAGTGTTTTCCTTTCATAACTTCTTGTGGTGTTTGGGGATCCCTTTCTGAGAGGTTTTATATTTGCTTTGGCCAGATTCACAAGGCAATTACAGATGTAATTACCTTTAAAATTTTGTAGGTACAGACTTTTAGAAAACATGTATAGTGTTTTGGTACCAGTACCATGCTGTTTTGGTTACTGTAGCCTTGTAGTATAGTTTGAAGTCAGGTAGTGTGATGCCTCCAGCTTTGTTCTTTTGGCTTAGGATTGACTTGGTGATGCGGGCTCTTTTTTGGTTCCATATGAACTTTAAAGTAGTTTTTTCCAATTCTGTGAAGAAAGTCATTGGTAGCTTGATGGGGATGGCATTGAATCTATAAATTACCTTGGGCAGTATGGCCATTTTCACAATATTGATTCTTCCTACCCATGAGCATGGAATTTTCTTCCATTTGTTTGTATCCTCTTTTATCTCATTGAGCAGTGGTTTGTAGTTCTCTTTGAAGAGGCCCTTCATGTCCCTTGTAAGTTGGATTCCTAGGTATTTTATTCTCTTTGAAGCAATTGTGAATGGGAGTTCACTCATGATTTGGCTCTCTGTTTGTCTGTTATTGGTGTATAAGAATGCTTGTGATTTTTGTACATTGATTTTGTATCCTGAGACTTTGCTGAAGTTGCTTATCAGCTTAAGGAGATTTTGGGCTGAGACAATGGGGTTTTCTAGATATACAATCATGTCATCTGCAAACAGGGACAATTTGACTTCCTCTTTTCCTAATTGAATACCCTTTATTTCCTTCTCCTGCCTAATTGCCCTGGCCAGAACTTCCAACACTATGTTGAATAGGAGTGGTGAGAGAGGGCATCCCTGTCTTGTGCCAGTTTTCAAAGGGAATGCTTCCAGTTTTTGCCCATTAGATATGATATTGGCTGTGGGTTTGTCCTAGATAGCTCTTACTATTTTGAGATACGTCCCATCAATACCTAATTTATTGAGAGATATAGATCAATGGAACAGAACAGAGCCATCAGAAATAACGCCACATATCTACAACTATATGATCTTTGACAAACCTGAGAAAAACAAGAAATGGGGAAAGGATTCCCTATTTAATAAATGGTGCGGGGAAAACTGGCTAGCCATATGGAGAAAGCTGAAACTTGATCTCTTCCTTACACCTTATACAAAAATTAATTCAAGATGGATTAAAGACTTAAACATTAGACCTAAAACCATAAAAACCCTAAAAGAAAACCTAGGCATTACCATTCAGGACATAGGCATGGGCAAGGACTTCATGTCTAAAACACCAAAAGCAATGGCAACAAAAGCCAAAATTGACAAATGGGATCTAATTAAACTAAAGAGCTTCTGCACAGCAAAAGAAACTACCATCAGAGTGAACAGGCAACCTACAAAATGGGAGAAAATTTTCACAACCTACTCATCTGACAAAGGGCTAATATCCAGAATCTACAATGAACTCAAACAAATTTACAAGAAAAAAACAAACAACCCCATCAAAAAGTGGGCGAAGGACATGAACAGACACTTCTCAAAAGAAGACATTTATGCAGCCAAAAGACACATGAAAAAATGCTCGCCATCACTGGCCATCAGAGAAATTCAAATCAAAACCACAATGAGATACCATCTCACACCAGTTAGAATGGCAATCATTAAAAAGTCAGGAAACAACAGGTGCTGGAGAGGATGTGGAGAAATAGGAACACTTTTACACTGTTGGTGGGACTGTAAACTAGTTCAACCATTGTGGAAGTCAGTGTGGCGATTCCTCAGGGATCTAGAACTAGAAATACCATTTGACCCAGCCATCCCATTACTGGGTATATACCCAAAGGACTCTAAATCATGCTGCTATAAAGACACATGCACACGTATGTTTATTGCAGCACTATTCACAATAGCAAAGACTTGGAACCAACCCAAATGTCCAACAATGATAGACTGGATTAAGAAAATGTGGCACATATACACCATGGAATACTATGCAGCCATAAAAAAGGATGAGTTCATGTCCTTTGTAGGGACATGGATGAAATTGGAAATCATCATTCTCAGTAAACTATCGCAAGAACAAAAAACCAAACACCGCATATTCTCACTCATAGGTGGGAATTGAACAATGAGAACACATGGACATAGGAAGGGGAACATCACACTCTGGGGACTGTTGTGGGGTTGGGGGAGGGGGGAGGGATAGCATTAGGAGATATACCTAATGCTAAATGACGAGTTAATGGGTGCAGCACACCAGCATGACACATGTATACATATGTAACTTACCTGCACATTGTGCACATGTACCTTAAAGTATAATAATAATAAAATAAAATAAAAAAAGAAAACATGTATAGTGTAACTCAGGCCCACAGACATATAAGCATTTTTATTTATTGCATTTTAATCTCCAATGGAGCCAGAATTCAGACAAACAATTTTCCTTTATTATTGGCTTAATGGGTTAGTGCCAGCTCATCGTTTTCTCCGTTTCAGTTTTAGGTGGGTGATTTCTAAACTCACTCTCTTCCCGGTATAGACTTAAGACTCAGTCAACAGTCTCCACCTCTCCATTAGCTACAAAAATCCTTCTGGAGTAGGCATGGTCTGTAATGTGGTCCCACTTTATTCCTGGCCTTACCGAAATGTCTTTTTACAGGAGCAGCCATTCATTGATTAAAATTTCATACATTTTCTCTCGAATTTTTTGTGTCTGTGGCCAGAGGAGTGGAAGATCTTTAATCATCCCTTTACAAAATCTGTGAAATACAGTCATATCTCATTTTATTGCTCTTTGCTTTGTTACATTTCAAAGATATTGGGGTTTTTTCACAAATTAAATGTTTCTGGCAACCCTGCATTAAGAAAATCTATCTATACCATTTTTCAAACAGCATGTGCTCATTTCATGTCTCTGTGTCACATTTTGGTAATTCTCCCAATATTTCAAACTTTTTCATCGTTATTCTATTATGGTGATCTATTTCACCAATGTTTGATGTTACCGTTGTGTTTCATGAACTGCACCCATAAAAGACGACAAACTTAATCCATAAATGTTGTGTGTTCTGACTGCTCCACCAACAGGCCATTTCCCATCTGCCTTTCTCTCCTTAGGCCTCCCCTTTCCCTGAGACACAACAATATTAAAATTAGGCCAATTACTAATCCTGCAATAGCCTCTAAGTGTTCCCAGAAACAGAGACTCACATATCTTTCACTTTAAATCAAAACCTAGAAATGATTGAGCTCAGTAAGAAAGGCATACCAAAGCTGACATAGGCTGAAACTAGGCCACTTGCACTAAACAGCAAGCCAAATTGTGAATACAGAGGAAAAATTCTTTAAGAAAATTTAAAGTGCTACTCCAGTGGACACACAAATGATAAAACAAAACAGCATTATTGCTGATATGGAAAAGGTTTTAGTGGTTTGATAGAAGATCAAATCAGCCACAGCATTCTTTAAGCTAAAGCCTAATCCAGAGCAATGGCCTAACTCTCTTCAATGCTGTGAAGACTGAGAAGCGTGAGGAATCTAGAAAAGAAAATCTGGGGGCCGGGCTTGGTGGCTCATGTCTGTAAACCCAGCACTTTGGGAGCCTGAGGCAGATGGATCACCTGAGATCAGGAGTTCGAGACCAGCCTGGCCAATATGGTGAAACCCTGTCTCAACTAAAAATACAAAATTAGCCAGGCATAGTGGTGCACACCTGTAATTCCAGCTACTCAGGAGGCTGAGGCAAGAGAATCACTTGAACCTGGGATGTGAAATTTGCAGTGAGCCGAGATCGCGTCATTGCACTCCAACCTGGGCAAAAAGAGCGAAACTCTGTCTTAAAAAAAAAAAGAAAAAAAAGAAAAGCTGGAAGCTAGCAGAGGTTGGCTTGTGAGGTTTAAGGAAAAAGGCCATCTTCATAACAAAAGAATGCAAGGTGAAACAGCAAGTGTTGATGGAGAAACTGCTGCAAGTTAACCAGAAGATCTAGCTAAGATAATTGGTGAAGGTGGCTACACTAAACAACAGATATTTAATGTAGACAAACATTGGAAGAAGATGCCATATAGAACTTCCATAGCTAGACAGAAGTCGATGCCTGGCACCAAAGCTTCAAAAGACAGGCTGACTCTCTTGTTAGGGGCTAATACAAGCTGGTGACTTCAAGTGGAAGCCAATGCTGATTTACCATTCTGAAAATGCTAGGGCCCTTCAGAATTCTGCTAAATTTACTCTGTCTGTGCTTTATAAATGGAACAACAAAGCTGGATGACAGCATATCTGTTTACAGCATGGTTTACTGAATATTTTATGCCCACTGTTGAAACCTACTTTCCAGAAAAAAGATTCCCTTCAAAATATTACTGCTCATTGGCTAGAGCACTTGGTCACCCAAGAGCTCTGATGGAGATGTATGCAGAGATTCATGTTGTTTTCATACCTGCCAACACTATATCCATTCTGCAGCTCGTGGATTAAAGTGTAATATTGGCTTTTAACTCTTATTATTTAAGAAATACATTTCATGAGGCTACAGCTGCCACAGATAGTGATTCCAATGATGAATCTGAGCAAAGTAAACTGAAAGCATTCTGAAAAAGGTTCACCATTCTTGAAGCCATTAAGAACACTTGTGACTCATGAGAGGAGGTCAAAATATCAACATTAACAGGAGTTTGGATGAAGGGATTCCAAACCACATGGATGATTTTTAGAGATTCAATACTTTAGTCAAAGAAGTAATAGCAGATGTGGTAGAAATAGCAAGAAAACTTGAATTAAAAGTGGATCTTGAAGATGTGACTGAATTGCTGCAATCTCATGATAAAACTTGGATGGATGAGGAGTTGTTCTTAGAGACGAGTGAAGAAGGTGGTTTCTTGAGATGGAATCTACTCCTGGTGAAGATGCTGTGAATGTTGTTGAAATAATAGCAAAGGACTTAAATATCACATACCCTTAGTATATAAATCAGCAGCAGGGTTTCAGAGGATTGACTCCAATTTTGAAATAAGTTCTACTGTGGCTAAAATGCTATCAAACAGCATTGTGTGCTACAGAGAAATCTTTCATGAAAGGCAGACCAAATCATTGCAACAAACTTCATTGTTGTCTTATTTTAAGAAACTGCCACAGCCACCCCAACCTGCAGCCACCGCTACCCTAATCAGTCAACATCAAAGCAGTACTCTCCATGGGCAAAAAGATAAGGATTAACTGAAGGCTCAGATAGTTAGCATTTTTAGTAATAAACTACTTTTAGACATAGTGCTATTTTCTATAGACTACAGTATGTTGTAACTTAACTTTAATATGCACTGAGAAACAACAACAAAAAAATGTGCCACTGGCTTTATTGTTATACTTACTCTATTGTGGTAGTCAGAACCAAACTCACAATATCTGCAAGGTATTCCTGTATTTGACTATTTATCTCCTTTCCAAGCTTCGTTGGATTTCTTCAGTTGTTCCATAAGTTCCTTTCCTCATCCCTAAAAGTTCTGCTGTCAAGGGGGCTTTATTATAAAAGAATTCAGACACAAGATTATCAGTTTCCAGGCTGAAAAAAAAAATAAAACAAGACCCAAAGATTATTTACTAGGGCATTTCTCTCACTTCCCTGAGACTAAATATTCTCCAGGCTTGGGAAGAGAATTTAAAGTGAGAAGCAATTTGTAAACATTGGTTGGTTATGCAATAAGAGTTACATCCTGCCTTCCCTGTTCACTTCAGTGGGAAGGAAATAATGAAATAAACTTCTTAAAATGTGTCAGGATACAAGTTTAGAAGAAACAAGTCTCCTTTCTCACAGAAAATCTTGAGAAGGAGAAAGCTTGAGGGAATCCCCTTTACCTCGCAGTAGAGAAATGTTTGGAGAGAAATGGATGTTCAGGTGCTGAGGGCCTGAACAAGCCATGAAAGGCAGCCTTGAAGCCAAATGTAACATTTCCTGCCTTCGAGTAAGTAATTAAATACAACTGAAAGAGAAAAAGACTGAAGGAGTTCTGAGTCTTTGACAAGGGGGCATGGCAGCAGAAGGCACTCTAGACCATATGGTCAGACACCAGGGAGGAAGATTGACACCTCAGAGGATGCCATTGCAGTGGGATGACAATGCAAGGTCCCAGATTTATACACCCCAGTGGATGCCAGCATGGAACAACTGTGGACCATATGCCTTTATTTAACTAACTTGCACCATAATGCCACATAATTCCCCCTGCCCACCCCAAAAACATACACAAACATCACCCCCACTATTGCTTAGATAAATCCAATGGAGAAGGAAAGATATTAGAATGATTGCAATTTTGCATTGACTGTGTTCCAATCAGAAATCACCATTTATTTAGAATTTACTAAGTTGTTTGCTGCCATCATTTCAAATGCCACCAAAAAAAAGAGTAGATACTGAATTAGGAAAAAATAATTACTTGTATATTTGTGTTTATGGTCAGGAAACCAACTCCACTACATGGCTTCTGTAATACAGAGCCATGTTGCCATCTCAACTCCATAAGTTATTGGGGATCGTAGGATTCTTGTGTCATTCACGCTATACTCAAATGCTACCTTCTCAGTCTGTGGTTTATGTATATAATGTAGTTTCCCTGTTACTACCTATCACTTCTCTGCTTATTTTTTTTCTCCATAGCACTTACTATTACCTGACACTAAATTTATTTGCTATGGATTGTCAGTCTCCCTCGGCAGAAATAAACTCCCAGAGGACATGGACCTTGTGTTGTTGACTGTGATTTTCCTAGAGCATAGAAAACTCCCTGGTACAGAAAATACTTCGAATAAATATACATAGGGTGAATTAAACATTATATGTGTGTATATATATATATAATGTATTTACATGTATTTACTTAGTGTATATAAATTTCTATAAAATATAAAATACATATTATATAACATATCATATGTATTTTGATAGTATATGTGTTAGGTAGATGTGATTTTTCTTTTCTCTTCTTTTCCTTTTCCAATAATTACTGAAGAAGTTATAGGTTATTTCTCAGTAATCATAAAGTGAGGAATTTACTGAATTACAACATTTTGCGGGAGAGGCAGATCCTTGTTTTTGGCCTTAAAGGCATAGAAGTGAAGAAAGGTCTCAAAGAGGTGACCTTAGAAGTGATATTTTCTGTTTTATAATTTTACCTAATATTACCCCTACATACAAGTCTATCTATCTGAAGTGGGTTCTTAGTTGTTCAATGCACCTTTGTTTTCATAGAATAGAAGAAAGGAAGACAGTCTCATATTGTTTTGTAGGTTCAATTCACACTGGAATTGTTTTTTAATCACAGGAAGATATCTGAGTTAATTATAATGTTTGCATTATGCCACATTATCATCCCTGGTGTACACAAAGTCCTCTTGGTCTGTCTGTCTATCTATCTATCTATCTATCTATCTATCTATCTATATATCATCTATCTATCTATCTTCCTATCTATCTACTTATCCCTCTCTGAGCTCTCATTTCACACTCTCAACCTAGGCAATAATTCTAAAGTGTTTAATGTATATGGCTTTTTTCTTTGCCTTCCTAAAACATCTGCATTAATATTTTGAATGGATGTATTTAAATTAACTATGTGATATTTTGTTATACATAAAAATGTTTCACTTCTTTTCATTCAGCTGTATGTTATTAAGACCAGGAGTGTTGTTATGTTCACATCTTTGCCACTTCCAACTACTGTATGTGATTTGTTTTATTTTGTTTTTTGTAACTACCATATCTTGCCTATCTACTTTCCCTAAATATGTATTTATATATTTAAAGCAAATTACAAAACTACAGAAGGGTCTACTTAAATACCTAGTGCATCTTTGTGAAATAAAATGCATCATTAAGGAAATCTCAATTCTGTTTTTTAAGTTTTTTCTTCAGCTGAATTTGGTTTAAGTTACTTTGCGACCAACTCAAATACTTAGTGTTCTATTTTAAATTAGAAGGGTAAGTAATTTATCTTTCATATTAGCAAGAAAAATTCTTACACTCATGTGTTTATGTGTATGTGCCCTCAAGTCTCTTTTTAAAAGGACAAAAGGATCCAGAGAGGCTTTTTCCTGCTGTGAAGGACAAAAACTCAAGATAGTATACTCTGACACAAAGTGCATTTCTTTGCCAATCTCTAAAATGTCACTTCATGGGCAGCCTGCTGGGCTCGGCTCAGAGCCATGGTGCCTAGTCTGCTAATAAAAAAGAATAAAGGTTAATGAAGGCATTGGATTATTTATGATCTTGAATAAAATAGCCTAGGTTTCATCTGGATGGTTTGTTCAAGGCATAAGATCTTGCCTTTGATTTTTAACATTGTATTATTCTTTTCTACAGACTTTGGATTTTAATGCTTTTTGCCAGGATACAGTCTTATCACATTTATTATATATGCAATTATATTACAAAAATAAATGGATATATCAGAGATATTTAAATGTGATGACTGACATACATGAAAAATAAAATAATAAATCCTTCAGAAAACCACCTTGTAATTTAGAAAGGGATAATCTTGTACATTAAGCACATCTTTTGTTGCTCATGAGCAACTCATTTAGAGAAAATAAATGCCAACATTTAATTGTGGCATAATGACATACAGGAAAATATTGTTTATAAAGTACATATCAGGCTTAAGTCACACACTTCAGATTTAGGTTTAGGAATTTCAATTTCATTTAAAAGAAGACAAAGCATGCAATCAAACTAGTCTTCTTCTCAAGTGACAGAATGTGACATGCCAGAGTATGTCATGCTCCATAGTCAGGATCTCATCATAGAGTTGTGAAGTCAGCTGAAAGTGAGTGTATGTGCTATTTAGCCCGCTACTGGTAAATACAAGAATACCAAACGTGTAAGGTATATAAAGTGGTTTAGTTCTATACTCCAATCCAGAATCAGAATTGTCTACATTTATAATATACACAATTTGAAACATTATATTTGCTGTGATAAAGTCTGTAGCTGTGGATAATCATCTCTAACACCTTCAATTTGCTCTGAAGTGCTAAATATGAAGCCATCTTTCAAATGACCACTAACCATTTCCCAACCCATTGTGCAATATTAAAAAAGTAAACAAATCCTTATTAAAATTAACCTGTTTGACATTTTTCTTAATTTTCCAATTTCTTAATTTTTAGGCCTTGGATGTGTGAGTCTCTATTAATTTTTATGTTTGACCTTTTCTTCTGGTTTGTAGGTCAATTTATACTGTAATGACACAATCTATTGTACTGTTTTTTTCTTGACTGAAACAAACAGTATTTAATTATCTCTTTAAAAAATTCTACTCACTAAAATTACACACATCATACATTTGACAAATATTTTTTGGTGTGGCTAATATGTGCCAGACATTGTTTTAATATTGAGGCTATAGCCATAAAAAATTATTTTAGAGCTTGTGTTATAAGTTATCAGGAAAATACCAAAGATTGTTAGTACCCTAATTTTCCAAAACTGCATAGACAATCTACAGAGCATCATATGTTTATCTATGAGGTAAAATCCCATGACCAAATATGTGTTTTTAGCTTTTAGGTAAGATAAACTCAATTTATGATCATTGGTGAAGAAAAATATTTTGTACCCTATTGGAGCAGGTCAAAGAATGTGGTTCATGTAGTTTGGATATTTGTCCCTACCCAAACCTCATGTTGAATTGTAATCCTCAATGCTGGAGGTGGGACTTGGTGGAAGTTGTTTGGATGATGGGTCTGAATTCCTCATTGCTTGGTGCTTTCTTCATGATAGTAAGTTCTTGCAAGATCTGGTTGTTTAAAAGAGTGTGACACCTCCCTCCCCAACTCTCTCTCTCTCTTGCTTTCGTTCTGCCACATGACATGCCTGCTTCCCCTTTGCCTTTCGCCATAAGTAAAAGCTCCCTGAGGCCTCCCCAGAATGCAACAGAAGCATGTTCCATGCTTCCTGCACAGCCTGCAGAACCACAAGCTAATTAAATCTCTCTTCTTTATAAATTATCCAGTCTCAGGTATTTCTTTATAGCAATGCAAGAGCAGCCTAATACAATGGTGATCACTGTACTCCCTTTCTCTCTGCAATATGTGAAATGGTGGCTTCTCCTCCAACCTAAGTCCTAAAATGAGGACTACTTGAAGCAAACCTCCCGGCTGACCCATGATGGATATACAGCCTGAGTGAGATATAAAACTTCATTAAGTCAGTTTAGTGAGCAATAATTAACACACAGTAAAACTCACCCGTTTTAGAGAGATAATTTGATGAGTTTTAACAAATGTCATGGTGGCCGCAATTGAGATGAAGAACATTTCTACTACCTCAACCACTAAAGTAATAAAAAATAGCCACGACAACCAGATTTTCTTTTTGAAAATCGGTTATTTTTCTTTTTAATTGGTAGTACCTAGTTTCAGAAAAAATCAGAAGCAAGCTTCGTAAATATTACTTGCAGCAAAGTACACTGGTGCAAAATTTCTGAACCTGACTTGGAAATTATGTTTCAAGAACCTTAAACTTTTATAAATGTTATACAATTTTAAATAATCAATGTTTTTACATATGTAATTATGTGGCCTAACAGATCAAAATCAGAAGCAACCATATCAACTGAGTAATTGTCTTGCCATCCCCGTAATGTACTACAAGGTAGCCACTATGGCTATAAAAGCATCTAACAACATGAGAAAATGTTCCAGATTATTTTTATATGGAGAGAAAATGTAAATTAAAATGCAGTAGATACAGCAGAACCTAATTATGCAAAATATATATTAACATAGGATTTTATATACCAAATGCTTAGAATTATTGGCCTGTTTCAAAAGATTGTCATGTATGGCATGTGAAATATTGGTAGCATTCAGATATATGATCAGACACAGTCCAGTTAAGGTTCAGAGAATGAAGTTTCCTAATCCTCATTTGAACGATTTACTAAAAACATAATCCTGGCTTTTCCACATCTAATTTTGTGACCTTGATCAGATTATTTAATCCTTCTAAGCTTTAGCTTCCACATTTTAAAATGTTATTTAAATAACAATAGAAGCAGTAGTGGTAATAATAGCACTAACAGTAATGAAGGTTATATTTATCTCATAAGGTTATTTTGGTTCTGAAAAATTACACAAAATGGCATAGTGTCTTGCACTTTGTGGATGCTCGATAAAAATTAGTTGCTTTTCTGAAAAGAGATAAGATACAGAACTTTTCACAGTATTCGATTATTTGGATTAACAAATTTTGATTGGCCCATAGTCTCCCAAGAGAAGAGTATATATCTTACTTAAAGAAATGTTCTGTAGATAACCTAATAGAACAATGTGTGGTGTTTCAGTACTGAGTTATGAGGAACAGTGGATGTAGAAAAAGAAGGCAGAGCTCTTTGTACCATTGGGTCTTTATACGTACCCAGAAAAAAAAAAAGGCAACTTAGATAACAAGATTTCAATTAAAATTAAAATTAACCTTTATATTTTGTTCTATATCTTATTTTATAGATATTTTTCTACTTATTTTGAAAGATGAAGATCCCATATAGTTTTATATCTCCAAGACACACAATCACTGTGACTAATTCAGATGCTGCTGCTATCAGAAAATGTGATGAGTTGCAGAATTCAGTACTGAATTGCATCTACCAGTGCCTGAAAATCAGCATTGCATGCAGAGGAGCCCATTACAATATTAAATTGTCTCATACCTAGATGAGCAATTATTTGCCTATTTTCACAACAACGTATCTGCTGCATTAGCTTCTTTGTTAATATAAGTGCAACCCATGTACTGAATGCTTGAATCCTAATAAATAAATGAGTGAATACAATTCTCTCATTTCTCATACAAAAGGCTAGAAATGAAAGCCAAAAGGAAACCATCTAAAAAGTCTATGAAAGCCAAGAATAAACCATCACAGAATCCTATAATAAAACTTGTTCTAATTGAGTCAATGGTGTCTGGTTCACTTATTCCTTCAAGAAATGTTTACTAAGCACCTATATGCCAAATGGTATAGGTTCCAGGAATAAGGCAGATAATTTTGCAGATTATTTCTGTTTTCATGAAGCTTTGATAGTTTCAGGGAAATTGAAGAGCTTGCAAGGTATGCTTGAGACAGGAAAATAAGCAAAGAAGAAAATTTCAAATATGACGAGTACTTTAAGGATAATTAAAGAAAATTAAAATTGTATGCGTATGCATTTCTACATGACATTTTGTGTCTGGAATTGGTGGGTTCTTGGTCTCACTGACTTCAAGAATGAAGCCACGGACCCTCGCAGTGAGTGTTACAGTTCTTAAAGGTGGCGTGTCCAGAGTTTGCTCCTTCTGATGTTCAGATGTGTTCAGAGTTTCTTCCTTCTGGTGGGTTTGTGGTCTCGCTGGCTTCAGGAGTGAAGCTGCAAACCTTCGTGGTGAGTGTTACAGCTCATAAAGGCAGTGTGGACCCAAAGAGTGAGCAGCAGCAAGATTTATCACAAAGAACAAAAGAACAAAGCTTCCACAGTGTGGAAGGGGACTGGAGCGGGTTGCCACTGCTAGCCCCGGCAGCCTGCTTTTATTCTCTTATCTGGCCCCACCCACATCCTGCTGATTGGTAGAGCCCAGTGGTCTGTTTTGACAGGGTGCTGATTGGTGCGTTTACAATCCCTGAGCTAGACACAAAGGTTCTCCACACCCCCACTAGATTAGCTAGATACAGAGTGTGGACACAAAGGTTCTCCAAGTCCCTACCAGAGTAGCTAGATACAGAGTGTCCATTGGTGCATTCACAAACCCTGAGCTAGACACAGGATGCTGATTGGTGTGTTTACAAACCTTCAGCTAGATACAGAGTGCCGATTGGTGTATTTACAATCCCTGAGCTAGACATAAAGGTTCTCCATGTCCCCACCAGACTCAGGAGCCCAGCTGGCTTCACCCAGTGGATCCTGCACGGGGGCTGCAGGTGGAGCTGCCTGCCAGTCCCGCGCCATGTGCCCACACTCCTCTGCCCTTGAGTGGTCGATGGGACTGGGCGCCCTGGAGCAGGGGGCGGCGCTCATCGGGGAGGCTTGGGCCGCACAGGAGCCCACGGCGAGGGGCGGGGGGAGGCTCAGGCATGGCGGGCTGCAGGTCCCGAGCCCTGCCCCACGGGAAGGCAGCTAAGGCCAGGCGAGAAATCGAGCGCAGCTCAGGTGGGCTGGCACTGCTGGGGTACCCAGTATACTCTCCGCAGCCACTGGCCCGGGTGCTAAGCCCCTCATTGCCTGGGGCCGGCGGTGCTGGCCGGCTGCTCCGAGTGCAGGGCCCGCCAAGCCCACGCCCACCCGGAACTCCAGCTGGCCCGCAGGCGCCGCGCGCAGCCCGGGTTCCCGCTCGCGCCTGTCCTTCCACACCTTCCTGCAAGCTGAGGGAGCGGGCTCTGGCCTTGGCCAGCGCAGAAAGGGGCTCCCACAGTGCAGCGGTGGGCTAAAGGGCTCCTCAAGTGCCGCCAAAGTGGGCGCCCAGGCAGAGGAGGCGCCCAGAGCGAGCGAGGGCTGTGAGGACTGCCAGCACGCTGTCACCTCTCAATTTGAGCAGAGGTACTTACTGTCTTTGTTTTAGACCACCTTTTCATGAATGTGTGTGTGGAAAACAGCATTAGAAGATAGAGACACTGTCTTCCTCCAGTGCAAACGTAGCTTTGTTTACAAAGTCTGATGATAAGAATAGTGTCTCTCTCCAGAGCAAAGGGAAAACTGTTTTTTTTTCACCCCCCATTTGGTATAATATAAATAATGTCATCCTCTGGGTCAAAGATCAGGAATGTTCACTATCTGTTATAAAGATTTGGGTTCCAGAAGCTTGAGGTTACTCTTCTGGAGTGCAAACAACTGCATGTGAAAAGTTCTTTTCAATAAGCCCTGGGTGTCGTGACTCAGAGAATCAGCATAATTGCTGACACTCTGGTTACTGTTAACCCTGGAAGTAATAAGGTCCTTTAAGGCTGATGCAGAAATCTCTTATCTTCTGCCAACATCTATGAAACTTTTGCAGACTAACCTTCTGCAATTGCAATTAAGGTAAAATATCAGAGCCCTCATAGTTCTTGACAAGGTCCTGAGAAGTAGGTGAGTCATGTCTGTTCAAGAAACAGGAATAAAAGGCAAATTTTGAAAAATGGTGAGAGAAGGGAAGTACAGACTAGAATAATTCAATCAGGAAGGCAGGATCTAGATAGTACAGAACCTTGCAAGCCATAACTGTAATGTGGTTTTATTTGTGCAATGAGAATCAAAAGGAGGGTTTCAATGGGAAAGTGACATAATCAGATTTATATATAATATGCTTATTAACCATATAGATGAAAAGTACTAGACTGAGTCAGATTTGGATTCATGTGCCAGCTCTGTCATGTAACAGTTATGTAATCTTGAATAAATTGCAATTTTCTGACCTCCCATTTTCTGCAATATCAAAAGAACAGTGGAATACCACCTTACATCATCAGGATGACCATGACAGTTTAAAAAACAGAAAATACAAATATTGCTGATATGGAGAAATTTGAACCCTTGGGCACTCTTGCTGGGGATGTAAAATGATGCATCCACTGTAGAATATAAATGGTGCTTTTTCAAAAAATTAAACATAGAATTACCATATAATCCTGTCATGCCACCCCCAGATATATACACAAAAGAATTGAAAGCAGAATCTTGAAGAGATATTTGTACATCTGTGTCCATAGCAGCATCATTTCCAGTAGCAAAAGACAGAAGCAGCCCAGTGTCCATCAGTGGATGAATGGATACACAAAATGCAGTGTATATAAACAGTGGAATATTAGTCAGCCTTAAAAGGGAAGAAAATTTGACACATGCTACAACATAGATGAACCTTGATGACATTAGGGTATGTGAGGTACCTAGAGTATTCAAATACATAGAGACAAAAAGTAGAATGGTGGTTGCTAGGGGCTGGGGGGAAAAGGAGAATGTGGAGTTACTATTCAATGAGTATACAGTTTCAGTTTTGCAAGATGAAAGTTACGAAGACTGTCTACACAACAATGTGAATGCATTTAACACTACTAAATTGTATACTTCAAAATGGTTAAAGATAATACATTTTAAATTATGCATATTTTGCCACAATTAAAAATAACAGTTAAAAAGTCAACAGTATCTACTACAGTTGTTTTATTTAGCAATCAAGAAAAGTCTTCCTACCATGGTTCGGAAACAATATTAAACTCTATGGATAGCAACATAGAAGAAAGAATCTCTCTCCTCAAACAACCAAGAGACTGGCAGATTATATTCCCACGTTAGGAAAAAAAATTAAAACATACATAAAACCTAAAATTATCTACAAATGTGAGATGGAAATAATGTTGGTTTCAAAATAGATTTCAGAACTTCCAGTTTTAGGGGTGGTTGCATCACCTTTTAGGGTGGCTTGATCAGTGCTTATTGTATACCCATTAGTGTATATCCTGTAAGGAGTAAGGACACCATTCTAAGGGTCTAAAAAGTGAGACTGAGCGATAAGGAGATGTCATGAAGATGTGACTTAATGTGTGAGTTAAATTACTAACAATGGCCTGAAGATATATTTTGATATATATTATATGTGAATGACATGTGATATATATATAATGATATATATTATATGATATATAATGATATATATTATGATATATAATGATATATATTATATGATATATAATGATATATATTATATGTGAATGAAGAATTTTGCCCTTACTATCTTCAAAGGGTACATTGCTTAAATTCATTTTTGAGCCGGTGTTTATTAGCCATTCTGGATGGAAACATTTGAAAATGCTCAAGCCTTCTTTGGCGCTATATGTTAAGCTATATAAGAGAAAAAATGTATTATAATACCAGGAGAGAAATTAGAGATCATTGTTCTGATTAAAGAAGGGGTTGATTTGATATATTGTAAAAACTGATTTATTGAGATATAATCGAAATACAATAAACTTCACGTTTAAAGTGTGCACCTTGATAAGTTTGACGTATGCATACAAGTGAAGAAAAGATCGCCATAAGCGAAAGAGTAAAAACAACCATTACTTCCCAAAGTTTCCTCATTTGCAATTCATCTCTCCCATTCCACTAATCCCTATACTAGTAATCATTGAAACCATTAGCCTATTTATTCAACCAATAGCATTAGCTGTTTGTCTCCACCTATACAGGCAACAATTGATCTGCTTTCTGTCATTATAAATTAATTTATATTTTCTAGAATTTAATATAAATATATCATACAACATCTATTATTTTAGTGCCTGGATACTTTAAGAATAATTATTTTGAAACTGATACATGTATTCCATTTATCAAAAGTTTGTTCTTTTCATTCCTGAGTAGTATTTTATTGTGTGGATAGACCACAATTTGTTCATTCCTTCACCTCTCAATGGACATTTTGCTTGTTTTTAGTGTTTGGCTACTACACAAAAAGCTAATATGATGATTCACATCATTCCTGTGTATGCACCCATATTTCATTTCTCTCAAATAAGCATAGAGGAGTGGAATGCCTGAGTTATATAGTAGAGTACATATCATTTGTTTAAGAAAATGACAAACTAGCTGGGCGCAGTGGCTCACACCTGTAATCCCAGCACTTTGGGAAGCCGAGGTGGATGGATTACCTGAGGTCAGGAGTTTGAGACCAGCCTGGCCAACATTGTGAAACCCTGTCTCTACTAAAAATACAAAAATTAGCCGGGCATGGTAGCACACGCCTATAATCCCAGCTACTCGGGAGGCTGAGGCAGGAGAATTGCTTGAGCCTGGGAGGCAGAGGTTGCAGTGAGCCAAGATTGTGCCACTGCACTCCAGCTTGGTTGACAGAGCAAGACTCTGTCTCAAAAAAAAAAAAAAAAAAGAAAAGAAAATGACAAACTAATTTCCAAAGTGGTTGCATCATTATACATTCCCACCAGCAGTGTATGAGAATTCTACTTGCTCCATTCTCTCACCAACACTTGACATGGCCAGTCTTATGTTTACCCATTCCAGTTGGCATGTAGTTGTATTTCATTACAGTTTTAATTTACATTCCTGTAAAAAAAAAGTTGAACATATTTTAATGTACTTATTTGCAATAGTATGTCTTCTTTGGTATAGTGTGTATTCAAATATTTTGTTCCTTTTTAGGTTTATGTTATTGCTATTAAGTTTTGAGTGTTGTGTTTGTTTTGCCATCACTTAGAGAGGCAGGATTTACACTGACAAAAATTAAGTGCAAGTTAGGCACTACAACTGTGATATCTTGATAGCTGGCTTCGGAGAGGGAGGTGTAAAGGAAAAGTTAATGACTACAGTCACCCTGTGTAGCTGATGCATCCAACTAAAATTCAGGGTTTAGCAAAGTTTGTGAAGTTCTAGAGGATTGCATGAGCTCTTAAATTTAGAATCATTCCTTAAACTGTGAGAAATAAGCTACTATTTCTCACAGACCAAGTCACTATTGAGAAACTCAGAGACAGCTAAGAATTTGGGGTTTTGGTGACATTATATTTCTCGTCCAGGAATCTTGTTGGTCCAATTAACAAAATCAGTAGAAACAAATCTGAATTTGGATGGGAGGATAGCTGTTTAGAAAATATGCCTTAAAATATTCCTAAGGATCATAGCACAGGCAATCCAACTTGGCCATTATTAGTGTACTTCATTGCTCAGATGATGCTAGACATGTTAGAAAGTAAAATATACCCAGACTCAAGCTCTGGGCAGAAACCAAAGAAGGCTAGTCTGCAGAAACTACTAATAAAATGTACCCAGACTGGAGTTTTTGGCAGAAACTCTGCAAAAGGCTACTCTCAGGTGTTGATATATGAATGTCCCTGATACAAATACTCATGATAGCTCATTTAGAGGAAAATTGCTAGCTTGTTATGGGGCACTGATCAAAACTACCCCTACCATGGAAGAGCACCATGATTCTTATGTCAGAAATATCAATCACACTAAAAAGAAAGATGTCAGAATAAAAGAGAGAAGAAAAGGCCAGTAACATTTGTTAACAAAATGAAAGTGGCATATTCAAGATTATGAGTGAGTGCAGTATTTTGCAGCCTTCAGAGGGAAGACGGCATATATGTGGGTAGGTTGCCTCACTGACTGTAGGGCCCATCATAGAGCCCACCAGTGCTATCCATCTCTATTAGCGCGTGCTTTGAAGCTTATGATTTTCTTCTTGTCGAAGCAAAGAAGTTTGCCTGGCTTGCCAACACAAAGGACAACAATAATAAGAAAAGATGCTTACGTATTAGTAATCAGTAAAATGTTAATTTGTCTCAAAGAAATTTAATGTGGCAGTACCAAGCACAAGCAAGGATTTGTAGAAATTGACCCCTACACATTCCTTGTGACAGGAGATTTTTAAAAGCACTTTGGAAGAGTATCTTGCATTATCTAAATATAACAATTGCATACTTTAAAATCCAGAATACTCTTGTACATGTTCATCAGGAAACATGGACAAGAAAGCTCATTTTCAAATGAAAAATATGGAAGAATTTACTTAAAAAAACATATTTAGAATAATAGTTATCTCTGTAAAAAGTGTGTGGAGCATGTGATTGTGTAGCACGCACACTGGGTTTCAAGGCTACTGGTAATTTTGTTTTTCTTGAGTGATAAGGTGAGTACATAGGAGAATGCTTTATTTTACTTAGAAAACTACACAATACACATATACATTATGTGTGTGTATGTGTTGAATACACACACACACAAAAGATATTTCAAAAGTTCTAAAAATGAAATGATGTATGTCTATGGTACAGGCTGAATGCTTATTTCAGACAGCTCTCATCTGTTATAAAATCATAAATAGTCTTTATATGTAGCACTCACTTAGGTAAATGCTTCTGAATGTTGATATAAATCATTTGATGAGACATTTATCTCACTTCAAGAGACTAAATTGAATACCTGGCCTAGTTATTGACAGGCATAGACTGTAAAAGGAGATAATCGGGCTACCTCAAATTAGACTCACTTCTGCCTTTCCCTCCAAGGGCTCTAGCCATTAGTGGTTTGTGTGAGTAGCTATGTTACATATCAGTAACCACTTATCAACTGAGAATTTGAATTTTTATTTAAATGCAGTAAAATGGAATTCTCAACAATGGAAGGTGAAGTGAAAATTTACACAATTGCTAGCTACCTATAATAAAAGTAAAAGGTAAAACAACTGTGTCAAGTAAGAGTTGGACTCTGCCTCCACATTTTAGGAGCCTATGTTATCAGAAATAATGGCTCAACTTTTTCTCAAATAAACTAAAGAAGAAAACAAAATGAGTGGGGAAAAAGTCTAAATTATATGTTCATATAGCCAAGCAACACCAAACACAAAAAAGCAAAAACTGAGACAAGCAGGAAAAAATGAGAAGACAAGTGGTAGACTGGCAGTGGCAGAACCCAAAAGAGGAAGTTCCACAAGGAATGGGAAATGCTGTGAGCAGGAGTCAGAGTGAGGCGGGAGGATCACTAAGGAGATGAAGAAAAGAAAGCAAGGAAACTCCCTAAGAGGTGTCCAGATTTAGAATGTATCAAGAAATATCACCTTTGGATAAATGTTAAGAAGATAGCAGAAGCATATCTTTGGAGCTTTACTAAAATCTCTACAAATCCTCCAAAACAATGGATAGAGCAACCAGGATAGCAGAACAAAACGATGGAAACAATGTGTTGAATAAGACCTGATGAATATGCATCAAGGAGACTGGGGCAAACCACCAGGTCAGCAGTGGTGTGAGAACAAAGGGAAGAAAGAGAAGGCGGCTCTGAGCAATCCTAAGTCCTCACCACTCCAAACAAAGCCTCCCCACTGGGAGTAAAGAAATTGACTGGTGGATCTGAGAACAGCAATCCAAACTGGTAGGTGAGTACAAGATTCTCTGGGAAGGAACTGACCATGAGGGTTGACCTGGGACTTCACAGCTACTGAAATACTCAACAAAAGGACAGAGACTTGGCAACAGAGACAGACAACTTGAAGTAAAATACAAATTGCTTAAGGAATAAAACAGATTTGGGGTAAAAGGAGGGCAAGTTTTCGATACCATTTGAGGAAAACTTGAGAGAAAGCAGGTGGCAGAAATTCTAGTAAAGTGACGGAGAGACTACTTTCTCAATATTAGTTGTCACATCTCAGGTTGGGTCCTAGAAGCAAGCTCTGAGACGGGATTTAGCACACTGGATGCTTATGAAGGGGTATCCTTCGGGATCAATACTTGTGAAAGGGAGGGAAGGAAGTGGGGCTGGATACAGGGAGCTATCAAGCTGCAATGTCAGCACAATAGCCTCAGCTGCCCACACTGGGAGCTCTGCAGCAAGAAAAGCCCTTCAGGAATTGTTCGGAGTTGGGTTTTAATTCCCACCCTCATCTTTTTTTTTTTGAGACGGAGTCTCGCTCTGTCGCCCAGGCTGGAGTGCAGTGGTGCAATCTCGGCTCACTGCAAGCTCCACCTCCCGGGTTCATGCCATTCTCCTGCCTCAGCCTCCCCAGTAGCTGGGACTACAGGCGCCCACCACTACGCCCGGCTAATTTTTTTTTTGTATTTTTAGTAGAGATGGGGGTTTCACTGTGTTAGCCAGGATGGTTTTGATCTCCTGACCTCATGATCCTTCCACCTCGGCCTCCCAAAGTGCTGGGATTACAGGCCTGAGCCACCGTGCCCGGCCTCCCACCCTCATCCTAATTGGTTGTAGATCACTCCAGGAAGGGGAGTGAATGTGAGCAAAGTGGTTTTCTGTAGCTGAGCTAATCCCTGAAGAGGTTGATAGCTCAGAGCTTCCTCCAGACAGCACCTCTACCAAGAGTAGCAATAATATTTTCATCACACCCCAAAGAAGCAGCCCTGGAGCCATAAAATGAGAAATGCTTTTCTGGCTTAAAGTTCTAAAATTATAACAAAATTCATCTGACTTAGACATAAAGAATAAAAAAGGATTACATTCAAGCCCGTAGTAAATACTAGAAGAATAAAAGAAGATAATGAGAATCAAACACCTACAGGAAATGGAGACACACAAGAAAAATGTGTCACAATGCAGGGAAAACCTATAAACTAGTATTTCTATAGGAGTAAACAGGGATTATGAAAGAAAAATAGGATATCTGGCAGAAAGATTGGAAAAAATGAGAAATAAGGACATGAAAGACAGTTAAAAGAATTTGGGAAATAATTATAAGTAAAGTTTAATAATCAGGAAAAAGATTAGAATTAACACAAGAGTAAAGAGATATGGCAGAAAATATATTGTTTTGAATGGATGATAAATAAAAAATAAATCAGATATTAAAAGAGAATACAAAGGAGATTTTTCAATACTGAGGTAATGGTAAAATTAGAAAATTAGTATTTTGTGGTATCTAATGAAATAATGGAACTAGACCAGGCATTCTTAAAATATGATCTGACAACTAACGGTCATCTGACTTACTCTATTTTCCAACTGCCTAACTAGATGAGGCCCAATTGTCTTCATGCACTTAAACCAAAATAAAGTATTGCAACAGGTTGAATGCAGAAACAGATATAAGAATTTAGCTATATTCAAACAGTCAAAATTAAAGAGTTTTACAAAAATATAAAATAATGCTATATTTTGAAAAATATTACTTTTTATAAATGTTTATGTTAACAAAACAATTAATATTGAACAAATAAATTTATATCGGAATATAACATACAACAATCTTAAGACCCACATTCCTTTCAAGCAAAAAAGGAATATTCACAAAATTGACTCTATTTTCATCCAAAAAGAAAATCTCTACAATTTCCAAAGGATTGATAAAATATAGAATATGTTCTCTGACCACAACAAAATTTAACTAGGCAACTACTACAAACAGCCTCTAGAAAAACTCTATTTGCTAAATAAGAAATGAATGTTATTTAAACCTTAAATAAAAAGAAATAACAACAGATATTATAAAATGTCTTAAAATGAATGATAATAAAAGTGTGTTACACAAAAAACCTGGGACACATTTAACATAGTAATAGATGAAAATTTATAGCCTTAAAGTAATGCAGTAGGAAACAAGGACAGCTCAAAGTGTAAGGAGCTAACATCTAAAGATGTTAGAAATAAAACAGCAAAGAAAACTTTAATAAAAAAAGGAAAGATAATGTAGATGAAAGCTGAATAATAAACTGAAAAAATATAAAGAGATGATTAATACATTGAAGTGTTAATTCTTTGAAAAGACTAAAAGCAAACATCTGGAAAAATGATTTTAAAAAGAGAGGAAAGGGGTTAGAAGGCATAAATAACTTGTAACAAACTAAAAAGTAAAAGTACTTTGTCTCTAAAAGCTAACAGATATTAAAAAGATAATAAATTATTATGAAAAATTATGTCTGGAAATTTAGATGAAATAGGCAACATTTTAGGAAAGCATAATATTAAAAGATAGACACAAGAAGTAGCAACAGTGACATCAGCAAGATAGCTAACTAGAAGCTCCTTGTGGTCTTCATTCCCATAAAAAGAAATTCCAAAACTACAAAAAAAATCTACACTTTATCCAAAATAACTAAAGGAGCACTGGAGAATAGTGAGGAAGCTGCAGAAATCTTGTAGAGCACAGAAACTCAGGTTGGTCACACATGGAAGGAAAGGAGACACTTTGCCTCTGCCACCTCATTCCCCTAAGTCAGAATCGGCTTGGAACCAGAAGGGACTTCGCTTTGCAAGGAAAAGGTAAACAAGAGGACCTCACAGCACCCATTATCATCACAGGCACCTGCATCTTCACTACTGGAAACTCGTGTAGTCCTCAGAGGCTCTGAGCCCAGCTGGGGAAGCTCCCGAGAGTAAATGTGCTGAGCTACCCCCAGAGAAGGAACTGACGCTGTGCTCCACCCTCACCCCTGTGGCCCATGCGGCCACCTCTCTGCACCGTCTTAGAACCAGAGCCACTGCTGGAGTGCATCCTACTGCAGAGATCCTCCATCTCAGAGGCTAAGCTGCCACTGCACCATGCCCACTGAGTAGTGTTCCATCTCCAAGCAAAGGTAATGCTCCATCTTTGCACCTTAGAGCCAAGCTACTGCAGATCCCCTACATTCCCCTCAGCCCAGTTGCTGTTGCACCCTCTGTATAATTATATATATTTATTATATTGATTTATATTATATTTATATATAATATGGAATAATATATATTATTCTATAATATAGAATAATATATTATATAATGTATTATTATATATAATATATTTATATATTTATATAAATGTATATTTATTTATATATAAATATATAATTATAAATTATTTATTTATATATAAATATTTTTATATATAAATTTTTATATAATAAATTTTTTATATAAAAATTTATATATAATATAAATATATTTCATATAAATTTATATATAAATTTATAAATATTTATATATAAATATTTATATATAAATAATATATAATATATAAATTATATATAATAAATATATATAATATACAAATTATATATAATAAATATATATAATATACAAACTATATATATATAATAAATATGTATATATATATAATTGAGAGCTTCAACAGCAGACTAGGTCCAATAGAAGAGAGAATCTGTGAACCTGAAGAAGGTCTTTTGAATTGACTCATTCAAAAGAAAAGAAAAAAGAAATAAAAAAAAGAAAAAAGAATTAAAAATAGTGAAGATGGCCTACAGGACTTATGAGATACCATTAAGCAAACAACGTTTCACATTGTGAGAGTTTAAAAGAAGGAAAAGGGATAGAGAAAGAACAGAAAGCTTATTTAATGAAGTACTTTCTGAAAACTTCTCAAGTCTTGGGAAAGACATGGACATCCATGAAACTCAAAAGTCCCCAAATACATTCAATGCAAAGAGATTTTCTCCAACACATATTAAAATCAAAACATCAAAAGTCAAAGACAAAGAAAGAAATTGAAAAGCAGCAAGAGAAAAGCATCAACTCGCATATAAGGAAATCCTCATTAAATCATAAGCAGTTTTCTCAGCAGAAACCTTGCAGGTCAGAAGAGAATGAGATGATATATTCAAAGTGCTAGAAAAAAAAAAAACCTGCACATCAAGAATACTATTCCCATCAAAGCTGTGCTTCGGAAGTGAAAAAAAAAAGTAGACTTTCCCAGAGAAGGAAAAGCTCAGGTTATTTGTTACCACTAGATTAGCCTTATAAGAAATGCTTAAGAGTTCTTAAAGCAGAAATGAAAGGACAATAATTGCTATTATATATATATATAAAAGCATAAAACTCACTGTTAGAATTAAATATGTAGTCAAATCCAGAATACTCCAGTACTACAATGATGCTGTGTAATTCATACATATATCTAGTATGAAGTCTAAAGGTCAAAAGAGTAAAAAATGAAGCTACAATAAGTTATTAAGAAACACACACTACAAAAAGATGTAAATTGTGACATAAAAACATAAATTGTGAGGGGAAGGGTAAAAGTCTGGGATTTTTTGTATGTCACAGAAGTTAAGTTGTTATCAGCTTAAAACAGTAGATTACAACTATAAGATATTTTATGCAAACCTCATTGTAACAAAACAAAACAAAAAACTATAGCAGATATGCAAATGATAAAGAGAAAGGAATTTAAGCATAGGACTACAGAATATTATAAAATTATAAAGGTAGACAACAAGAGAGGAAAAAAGGGAAAAAGGAGATACGAAACAACCAGGAAAAATTAACAGCATGGCAGTAGTAAGTGCTAACCTACCAATAATAACCTTGAATGTAAATGGATTAAATTTTCCAATCAAAGGACATAGAGTGGCTGAATGCATAGGAAAACAAGAACTAACTATATGCTGCATACAGGAGACTCATGTAAACTTTAAGAACACACATAGGCTAAAAGTGAGAGGATGAAAGAAGATATTCCATGTAAATGGCAACTACAAGAGAGCAGAAGTGGCTATACTTATATCTGATTAAATAGGTTTCAAGTCAAAATCTATCACAAAAGACAAAGAAGGTCTCTATTTAATGATAAAAAGGTAAATTAATTGTGAGGACATAACCACTGTAAATATACATGCACCCAACATTGGAGCACCTGGATACATAAAGCAAATATTAATAAATGTGAAAGAAAAGAGAGATAACAATACAATAAAATAGGGGCCTTCAATAAGCCTCCTTGAACAATGAATAAATCAACCAGTTAGAAAATTAATAAGGTAATACTAAATTGAATTGTATTTTTGAACAAATGGACCTAAAACACACTTACAAAACTTTACCTCCAACAACAGCAGAACACACATTTTTCTTCAGTGCACACGAAACACTCTCCAGTATAGAACATATGTTAGGCTACAAAATGAGTCTTAACAAATTTTAAAAGTTTGAAATTATATCTAGTATCATTTCATATCACAAAGATTTGAAACTAAACATAAATAACATGGTGAATTGTGGAAAATTCACAAATATGTGGAAATTAAACAACACACTTCTGAACAACCAATGAGTAAAGAAAGAAATCAAAAGAAATATTTAAAAATATATGGAGTCCAACAACAATGGAAACACAACATACCAAAACCCACGAAATGTAGCAAAAGCAATTCTAAGAGTGATGTTTATATCAATCAATGCCTACATTAAAAAAGAAGAAGCATTCTAAATAAATAGCCTAACATTATGCCTGAAGAATCAAAAGAACAAATTAAACCCAAAATGATCAGAAAGAAATCAAATAGAGAACAGAAAAAATACAGAGAGAATCAATCAAACCAGCACTTGATTTTTTAAAAATAAAAACAAAATTGACAACCCCCTAGTTAGACTAAGAAAAGAATAGAGAAGGCTCAAATACAAAATTAAAAATGAAAGTGGAAATTTCATAATATGTATCTCAGAAATAAAAATCATAAGGGACTATTAGGAACAATTATATGCTAGCAAATTGGATAATCTAGGGAATTAATAAATTAATAGAAAAATACAACCTACCAAGATTGAACCAGAAAGAAATAAAAAATCTGAACATATAAAAACAAATAGGAGATAAAGAAGTTGTAAAAATCTTTCCAACAAAGAAAAGCCTAAGACCAGACCACTTTACAGCAGAATTCCACTAAACATTCAAAGAAAACTTAAATAATTTCCAATTCTAAAAACTGCTGAAAAATAGAACTAGAGGGAATGCTTTCAAACTCATTTTATGAATCCAGCATCACCTTGATTCCTAAGTTAAAAAGCATGTCACAAGAAAAGAAAACTATAGGTCAATTTATCTGATGTACATTGATGCAAAAATTATCTACAAAATATTAGCAAATGAAATTCAACAATGTATTTAAAATACTATATATTATGACAAAGTAATATTTATCTCTGACATGCAAGGCTAGTTTAACATAGGCAAATTAATCAATGTGATATATCACATTAACATAATGAAAACTTGAAACTACATGATTATTTCAATTGATGCAAAAAAAGCATTCAACAAAATCCAACCTTCTTTCTTAATTAAAACCTTCAACAGTTTAGGTATAGAAGGAAAGTTTTTCAACATGATAAATGTCATTTATGAAAACCTGTTGCTTGATTTGGAACTGTGTCCCCACCCATATCTCATGTTGAAATGTAATTCCCCGTTTTAGAGATGGAGCCTGATAGGAGGTGATTGAATCATGTGGGTGGCATTCTCATGAATGGTTTAGCACCAATCCCCCCTTGGTACTGCATAATGAGAGAGTTCTTATGAGATCTGATTGTTTAAAAGTATGCAGCATCTCCCCCCCTCTCTCTGTTGGTCCTGCTCCTGCCATGTAGGATGCCTTTTCCAACTTTGCGTTTCAGCATGAGTGAAAGATCCTTGAGGCTTCCCCAAAGCAGAAGCTGCTGTACTTTCTGTATCATAGGAAATCATGAGCCAATTAAACCTCTTTGCATTATAAATTATCCAGTCTCAGATATTTCTTTATAGCAATGCTAGAACAACCTAACACAGATAATTGAGGAGCTAGGCATTGCTATAAAGAAACCTGAAAATGTGGAAGTGATGTTGGAACTGGGTAATGGGCAAAGGTTGGAAGAGTGTGGAGAGCTTAGAAGAAAACAAGAAGATGACAGAAAGCTTGAAACTTCTTAGAGACTTGTTGAATGGTTGTGACCAAAATGCTGATAGTGATGTGGACAGTGAACACTAGGCTGATGAGATATCAGATAGAAATGAGGAACTTATTGGGAAGTGGAGCAGTCGTTTTTGTTATGCTTTAGCAAGGAGCCTGGGTGCATTATGCCCATGCCCTAGAGATCTGTGGAACTTTGAACTTGAGAGTGATGATTTAAGGTATCTGGTAGAAGAAATTGCTCAGCAGCAAGGCATTCAAAATGTGGCCTAGCTGCTTCTAACAACCTATGTTTATATGTGTGAGCAAAGAAATGACCAAAAACTGGAACTTACATTAAAAAGGGAAGCAGAACATAAAAATTTGGAAAATTTGCAGCTTGGCCATGTAGTAGAAAAGAAAAGCCCATTTTCAGAGGAGGAATTCAAGCAGGCTGTATCAATTTGCACAAGAAAAAAGGAGCCAAGTGCGAACATTCAAGACAATGGGGAAAAGGCCTCAAAAGCATTTCATAGATCTTTGTGGCAGCCCCTCCTATCACAGACCCAGAGGCCTAGGAGGGAATAATGCTTTCAAGGGCCAGGCCCAGGGCCTTGCTTTCCTGTGCATCCTCGAGACACTGCTCCCTGCATCCCAGCTGCTCCAGTTCCAGCCTTGGCTCAAAGAGGCGCAAGTACAGCTCAAGGTACTGCTTTAGATGGTTCAAACTGTAAGCCTCTGTGGCTTCCATCTGGTGTTAAACCTGTGGGTAAGCAGAGTGCAAGAGGTGAAGCTTGGAGCCTCTCTCTAGATTTCAGAGAATGTGTGGAAAACCTGCATGTCCAAGCAGAAGTCTGATGCTGGGATGGAGCTCTCATGGAAAGCTCTACTAGGGCAGTGTAAAGGGGAAATGTGGGTTGGAGCCCCTACACAATGTCCCCAGTGGGGCACTACCTAGTGGAGCTATAAGAAGAGGGCTATCATCCTCCAGACCCCAGAATGGTAGAATCACTGGCAGCTTGCATCATGCGTCTGAAAATGCTGCAGATGCTCAATGCTAGCCCATGAAAACAGCTGGGGGAAGGGGACAAACACTGCAAAGCCACAGGGCCAGAACTACCCAAGGGCCCAAGGCTTTGGGAGCCCACACCTTGTACCAATGTGGCCTTGATGTGAGACATGAAGTCAAAGGAAATTATTCTGGAACTTCATGATTTAATGACTAACCTGCTGGGTTTTGGACTTGCGTGGGGAGTGTAGCCCCTTTGTTTTGGCCAATTCTCCCTTTTGGAATGGAAGTATTTATCCAATCTCTATATCCTCATTTTATCTTGGAAGTAACTACCTTGTTTTGTTTTTTATTTATTTTACAGGCTCATAGGCAGAAGGGACCAGCCCTTTCTCAGATAACACTTTGGACTATAGACTTTTGAGTTAATGCTGGAATGAGTTAAGACTTCAGGGGACTTTGAGAAGACATGATTGTATTTTGAAATGTAAGAAGGATGTGATATTTGAAAGGGGCCAGGAGTGGAATTATATGGTTTGGATCTGTGTCCTCACCCAAATCTCATGTTGAAATGTCCCATTGCTGGAGGTGGGGCCTGGTGGGAGGTGATTAGATATGGGAGTGAAATTCTCATGAATGGTTTATTACCGTTCCCCCTTATTACTATATAGTGATAGCATTCTCATGAGATCTGGTTGTTTAAAAGTGTGTAGCTCCTCTGTCTTCTCTCTTTTGCTCCTGCTCTGGCCATATAAGATGCACCTGCTTTCCCTTTGCCTTCTGCCATGAGTGTAAGTTTTCTGAGGCCTCTCCAGAAGCAGAAGTCGCTACATTTCAAGTACAGCCTGCAAAACCATGAGCCAACTAAATCTCGTGGTTTTTTTTTAATAAATTACCCAGTCTCAGGTATTTCTTGATAGCAGTGCAAGAATGGGCAAATAGAACTGTAGTTAAAATTTTACTCAATGTGGAAAAATTGAAAGCTTTCCTACTAAGACCCAGTAAGAAGCAAGGATGTCGATTCTCATGACTTCTATTCAACAGTGTGCTGGAAATACTAGCAAGAGCACTCAAGAGAGAAAAAGTGTAATTTTTCACATGAGTTTTTTGGTTTCCCAGTGCATGTAGTACTTATGCTTATACTGTAGTCAATTAAATGTGCAATAATATTATGTCTGAAACAATGTACATACTTTATTTAAAAATACTTCATTATTTAAAACTGCTGAAAGTTATCTAAACTTTCAGCCAGTTGTAATCTTTTTTGCTGGTGGAGGGTCTTGCCTCAATGTTGGTGTCTGCTGACTGATCAGGGTGATAGTTCCTGAAGGTTGGTTGGGGTGGCTATGAAAATTTCTTAAAATAAGACTAGAATGAAATTTGCCATATATATTAGCTTTTTCTCTCATGAAAAATTTTTCTGTAACAAGTGATGCTGTTTCACAGCATTTTATCCACAGTAGAACTTTTGTCAAAATTGGGGTTAATCCTCTCAAACCCTGCTGCTACTTTATCGCTAAGTTTATGTAATATTCTAAATTTTTTGTTGTGATTTCAACAACATTTGCATCATCTTCACCAAGAGTAGATTTTACGTCAATAAACAGTTTCTTTTCTTACTCATAAGAAGCAACTTCTCATTTGTTTGATTTTGAACGTTATATTATAGCAATTCAGTCCCATCTTCAGGCTCCACTTCTAATTTATCTTGCTATTTCTACCACATCTGTAACTTCTTTCTCCATGGATGTCCTGAATCCCTCAAAACCATCCATGAGGGTTGGAATCAACTTTTTCCAAACTCCTGTTAATTTTGATATTTTTTATCTCCTTCCATGAATCACAATTTTTTTTTTTTTTTTTTTTTTTTGAGACAGAGTATAACTCTGTCACCCAGGCTGGAGTGCAGTGGCACAATCTCAGCTCACTGCAACCTCTGCCTCCTGAGTTCGAGCAATTCTCCTGCCTCAGCCTCCTGAGTAGCTGAGATTGCAGGCGTGCACCACCACACCCAGCTAATTTTTGTATTTTTAGTAGAGACGGGATTTCACCACATTGGTCAGGCTAGTCTTGAACTCCTGACATCGTGATTCACCCACCTCATCCTCCCAAAGTGCTGGGATTACAGGCATGAGCCACCGTGCCCAGCCCTCAAATATTCTTAATGCATTCAGAATGGTGAATCTTTCCAAGAACGTTTTAAATTGACTTTTCTCAGATCTACCAGAGAAATAGCTATTCATGGCTGCTACAGCCTTATCAATAATAAAGCCTTAAATAATAAGACTCGAGAGTCCAAATTACTCCTTGTTTAATGAGCTACACAATGGCTGTTGTGGTAGTAGGCATAAAAGCAACATGAATCTCTGTAAATTTCTATCAGAGCTGTTGGTTGACAAGGTACATTGTCAGTGACCAGTAATATTTTGAAAGGAATAAATATACCATGTTTACGATTAGGAAAAAACATATTTGAAACAATATTGTAAGGGTATCAATATTTTCTAAATTGATTTAAAGAGTATGTGCAATCTCAATTTTAAAACCCTAAGAGTCTCTATATTTGTGGGTGTGTGCAAGTATATATGGCTTATCAAACTTAGTCTAATATTGCTATGGCTATGCACACGACCAAGAATAGATGAGACACCCTGAGAAAAGAAGAAAATTGGACTATACGCTCTACCAAGTATCAAAATCACAGTAAAGCTACAGTAATTAACATTGTATCATATTGGTGCAAAACATAAAACTGTTTCAGCCAAAGTTCTCAGGAACCGACTCATGGATAATTGAATCATGATAGAGATCTTTGCAGAGTTGTGCTCTCTCAAGCAATAAAGTAATAATATTATTAATAATCAAAGTTTTAAATAATACTAGTAATATACATGCATTATCTCCAATTTACTATTAAAATTATCCTCATTTTATAGTGGGGAAACTGAATAGGTTAATCGATTTGCTCACAGTCAAACAGAATGGGACAGTGGAGCCAAAATGTGCCCTGAGCTATTCTGAGTCTAAAACATCTGTATATTTTGTGCTTCCTATGCCAGACACTGTACTAGAAAATTTTGTGTATATTATGGCACTACTGATAAAGAATTATTCTTAGAAATGTTTCATGTCTGAAACATTTGGCTTATTGTGATGAAGCAGAAGTTTTTCTTGTCTAGGTTTATGAATTTTAAAAAATGACAATTATAATATTGATGACTTTTTATTGAGAAACAATTTTCCAGAGCAAATATGAATACACTAATCATTTAACTAGATTCTATACAGAAACCTAGTTAACATAAATCCTAATTTTTTGTTCTTATTACTTTATGAGAAATTTTACAATAATTATTAGGATTATAAGTCAAATTTTGGTACGTGTTAATTTTACCCATCACAACTTCTGTTGTGTTTATTCATGACTACTATTTCTCTCATGCCTATTTTTTTCTCAGGTCAGATTTTGCTGATCTAATTTTATAAAGAAAATTAAAATTTTCAATAAATTTTCATTGCCTTCTGCATTTTAAGCTTCTGTTTTGTTTTGAGTTTATTTGTTCTGTGAAATCTAATTTTACCCAGATCAATTTTGTTAGGTTTCTGTCATGCCAATAAGACATATTTTCTTCATTTTGTTTTGCATTCATAATAAATTATACTCAGATTCATTCAAATTGTCATCAGAGTTAAAATGGTTGGATCCAAATTTCCTGTTTTATAGCTATTTGTATTCCAGTTTTTGTTCAGATAGTGAAATTGAGGCTCACACAGTAACTGCCATGGCATACATTTGAAAACAGGTCTGTCTGACAACCATGTTTCCAGTTTTTCTTCTGTATCCTAATGTCTCTGACATCAATTATCTCAAATTTAATTCTGACTTTGGGGATAATTTCGCCTTGCCTTCCTTACAGCTTGTTGTCTGGATAAAATGTGGAAACCTTTGTAATCTGTAAATAATATGCAAGTTTAGACATAATTTATCTATGTAAGTATCCTTTATTATTATTACTATGATCCAAATGTTTGTGTGCCTTCACCAGATTCAGAATCATTCAGGGCCTTCATCCTGGGATTCCCAGCCCCCAGAACTGTGAGAAATAAATTCCTGTTGTTTATAAGCCACCCAGTTTATAGTAAAGCCACCTGAATGAACTGAGACAATTATTAACATTTATTCTATTTGAATTTATTAGATAAACCTGTCTTTTTGCAGCTCAATAAATTTCCTTGGCCTGCTTCTAAGATGGATAACCATTGAAGATATATCTGATTCTGGCCAGGCGCGGTGGCTCACGCCTGTAATCCAGCACTTTGGGAGGCTGAGGCAGGTGGATCACCTGAGGTCAGGAGTTCAGGACCAGCCTGCCCAACATGGTGAAACCCCGTCTCTACTAAAAACACAAAAAAATTAGCCAGGCGAAGTGGCGGATGCCTGTAATCCCAGCTACTTGGGAGACTGAGGCAGGAGAATTGCTTGAACTAGGGAGGTGGAGGCTGCAGTGAGCCGAGATCATGCCATTGCACTCCAGCCTGGGCGACAAGAGTGAAACTCTGTGTCTGAAAAAAAGGAAAAAAAAGGCTCTGATTCTGAGAGGTGAAGCCAGCTGGACTTCCTGGGTCGACTGAGGACTTGGAGAACTTTTCTGTCTTACAAGAAGATTGTAAAATGCACCAGTGCTCTGCAAAAACACACCAATCAGCGCTCTGTAACTAGACAGAGGTTTGTAAAATGGGCCAGTCAGCACGCGGTAAAATGAACCAATCAGCACACTGTAAAATGGACCAATTAGCAGGACATAAACGGGGAGAAATAAGGGAATAAAAGCTGGCCACCCCCAGCTGGCAGCGGCAACCAGCTCAGGTCCCCTTCCACGTTGTGGAAGCTTTGTTCTTTCGCTCTTCACAATAAATCTTGCTGCTGCTCACTCTTTGGGTCCCTGCCATCTTTAAGAGCTGTAACACTCACCACGGAGGTCTGCAGCTCCATTCTTGAAGTCAGTGAGACCACAAACCCACCAGAAGGAACGAACTCCGGACACAATTCTATATATTAATCTTATTTATTTTTTAGTATCAATCCTTGATATGTATTAGGTAAAAGATCTTTTATGCTTATTATACTTGTTAACTCATGAGTCTTCCCATTCTTTTGAACAATGAATATGAACATTTTCTCATCTGGTAATTTCTTGCTCTAAGTTTGCATTTGGCCATGTTTGAGTTATGAATACATAGGGAAAGTACCCTTGCTAAATAATTTTTACAATTACCCTTTTCCTGTTTTTCTTCTATAAAGTATTTGATGAGGTTTAGAAAAGAAAGCAAGAGTTTAATTAAAATCATGTAAACAAGAACAGATGTTCACGTCTGAACATGCTAAACAGAAATTGGATACAGCCTCATGCTGTAAACATTTGAAAACTGAACAAAATGTATGAAGTCACTTTTCAGACATTATACTAAAGCCAGCACAGAACCGTGACACCCAAGAGTAAAGTAAACATAATGGTGGAGCCTGGTTTCCCAGACTTTCATTCTAGCAAGGGTGGGAATAGAATGCCAAGAAAAATGAGGCTGCCTTACTGAAGTGAAGAGCCAGAGATCAGAGATCAGGAACATTGAGAGAGTTACAAGTAGTGGGACAGGGTTTCAGTGAGCTGGAGGTTATATAGCAAAAAAAAAAAAAAAAAAAAAAAAACAGCTCCAAACATCTTCATAAGGATTCTCTTGAGTCTTTGCTGAACATGAACTTTAAGTTATGCATAGATATGATAAAACTTCAGTGACTTCTGAGCTGAATATTGAACAATTCCTAAAGCGTCAAACATTCCAGGAGGACATTTAAACTCTGACAAGCCTTGTTGATTACTCAACCAATCTGTTGAGAACCAAAGATGGACCTGATAGTAATACATAGCACCACACCACTAGATTAAAGAATAATTAAGGACTTTTTAAAATGTGTCTCAAAGATTCAAGCTAATCTGTTGCTTGACAGAAACAAGAGCCAACGAATTTAAAGGAATAAAACAATATTCAACCACTCAATGGTAAAGCACTTGCAGTGTTCAGAATCTGGCCAAGTGCAGGAAATTGAAATGCATAATCAGGAAAAACTAGTCAATATAAATGAACCCAGAAATGAGAGAAAGTTTGGAATTATCAGAAAGAACTTTAAAATAGCTAATGTAAATATGCCAAAATGCTCAAAGGAAAACAAAAACATAAAGAGAAGAGAAATGTAAGATACGAAAATAGCAATGTAGAACTTATGGAATTGAAAAATATAATAGCTTAAGAAAAAAACTAGATATGATTAATCGCAGATGAGAAACTGCAGAAGAAAAGATCAGTGAATATGACTCTATTATTAATAGAAATGGTCAAAATTGAAGTAAATAAAAATAAAAGACCTAAGAAAATGAGCAGTATAAAATGGGACAGTATCAAATAATCAAACACATGGGTATCTGGATTTCCTTAAAATGGGGAGAAAAAATTTGGAAAAATGATGAATAAAAATTTTTCCAATGTTGATAAAAATCATGAACTAGTAAATTCAAGAAAAATATAAAACAACAAGTAGGCTAAAAAAACCAACAAACAAAACAAAAGTACATGGAGGCATATAATCCAACTACACAAAAACAGTTATGAAAATATAAAATCACCCAGACAAAAAGACACATTATGGATACAGGAACAAAGATATGAATGACTCCAGGCTTCTGAACAGGGACTTTACAGGCAATGGAACATTATTTTTAAAGTGCTAAAAGAGAAAAGAAAAAAAATCTATATCCAGCAAAAATACCTTTCACAAATGAAAGTGAATGAAGATTTTTTTTTCAGACAGACAAAAGCTGAGAGGATGTGTTTTCAACAGACCCACAGTATAAAAAATATCTTCAGGCTGAAGGAAAACAATGCCAGATGAAAACTTGGATTTATAAAAAGAAATGAACAGCTCCAGAAATGGTCATTATGTGAGCAAATATACAATAGTTTTTTGTCCATTTAAAAAAAATTTTTTGAAAGAAAAAAACTTAAAATGAAAATAACAATGTACTGTAAAGTTTACAACATATCTAGGAGGGAGAACGCCTGATATCAATAGCACAAAATATAAGGAGCACACTATTGTAATTATACTGTGTGATGTTCAGTTATACATAAAGAAGCAATATATTATTTGAATATAGACTTTATTAATTTAAAGATTCATTTTAAAAACCATACACTAGCCTTTAAAAAGTAAAACAAAGAAGTATTGCAAATAAGCCAATAATGGAGATAAAATGTAATATTAAAGAGCAAAAATAATTCAAAAAAAGAAAGAATGGAAAAATATGTAAAAAAGCAAGATTGTAGTTAAACTCAACCATAAAAATTATTACAATAAATTTGAATTGATCTATACTTTATTTGAATTGAATTACTTTAAATATATACTTTTTGATATGGTAGCCACTAGCTACATGTGGCTATTTAGCATTTGGAGTGTGGCTAACATACATCAAGAACTAAATTTTTAACTTTATTAAATGTTTAATTAAAGCTTAAATTGGAAAACAAACAGTTCAGTTATTCTGAGACTTTTCAGTATTTTTGGACCCTGCATGTATGTGAATCAACATTTTTAACTGTAAATTTTAAGAAATCTAAAGATAAGATATTTGCAATGAAAATTTTATGTTAAACTTGAAATATGTTTTAAGCGTAAAATATAAACTGGATTTCAAATATTTAGTATGAAAAATAATGTAAAAATCCAATGAATATATTTGTCTTTATTACTTACTGAAATGATAATATGTTGGATATACTGAGTTAAATATATAACTGCTATCAGTTGCCTGTTTCTTTTTATGCTTTTAAATGTGTCTACTGCTATCATTTCAACATTTTAAAAAATGTATCACTTGTCTAAAACACTTTGATAAAAGGCAGAGATTGTCAAGCTGTACAATAAAGCAATAATCAACTACACGCTGTCTATAAGAAACCACTTTAAATATAAAATTGTAAAGCATCCAGAATATCTCAAGTGATATTGAAAAAGAATAACAATTTTGGAGACTTAGAGTACCTGTATTCAACACAACTAAATTTTATATTAAGGACATTGTGGTACTGCCAAAGGACAGCAAGATCAATGTAAGAGAATAGAGTGCCTATCAAGATACTGATCTATACATATGTATGGTTAGATTGTTGACAAAGATTCCAAAACAGGCCAAAGGAAAAAAGTCTTTTCAAAAAGAGGCGCTAGAACAACTCAATATGTATATAGGAGAAAAAAATTGAACTTATGCATTATACCAAGAATTAATTTCACATGGATAATTAATCTAAACATAAAAACAGCCACCATAAAACTTTTTAAAAAACTCACCAGATAATATATTCATCAATTGGGTAAACAAACACTTCTTGGTCTGGACAAAAAGCAATAACCATAAAATTTTTTTAAAAAATTAGATTTCATTAAAATTAAAAATTTCTGTTCATCAAAAGATATCATTAAAAATTCATATGAAAGACACAGAGTAGCAGAAAAAAATCACTAGAAGAAACTTTGTATGGTGATGAAAAGATTCCATAATGATATACATTTGTGAAAACTCATTGAACTTTACAGTAAATATTCTCATGGTTGTGGACTATTAGGTCTCTCCTACATTATTGGTGAGGACCTAAGATAATACACCTAATTGGCAAATATCTGGTAGTTTCTTACAATTTTAAACATAATCTACTCACAAGTATTAGCCCAAATAAATTAAATCGTTAAAAAAGTACACACATGTCCATAGTAGATTAATCTACAAGTAAATCTATTTATTTATCATAGTAGCCCAAATCTGGAAACTATATAGTTGTCCAGGTATCCAATATAAAAAAAAGACTAAAAAAACCCTAGCATATTCATACACATTCATTCATGGAGTACTGTGTAGCAATAAGAGGAAAACTCGTGTACGGAATTACATGAACATATATCAGGACCATGATGCTAAGAAACAGAAACCAAATACCAAAAGAATATATATTGTATGATTTCATTTGTATGAAGTTCCAAAAGAGGCAAAACTAACATACGCTGGGAAAAAAAAATCAGAACATTGGTTGCCTCTGCCGCTTGAGAACTCACCATTAAGTTTTCTACTTAGGTGTTAAAGAGGTAAAAAAGTGGAATGCTTTGTCTCAATATCTGGGAAAAAAAGCAATATTATATAGTTGAGAAAGACATTTTCTAGTACTAAGATCTTAGGTGAAAGAGTCTTCAAATGAAGGATATTGAAAAACAAATGTTTATTTTTCAAAATATATAGGTTAGATATCCCCAATCTGAAAATCTGAAATCTGGAAAGCTCCAAAATCAACTACTTTTTGAATACCAACACAATGCCACAAGTGAAAAATTTCACAACTGATCACGTGAGACATCACAGTGAAAAGCTGTTTCATGTACAAAATCATTGAAAATATGTGTATATTTTACAGATAAAATATTTGTTTAAAAATTGTATAAAAGTACCTTCAGATTATTTGTATAAGGTGAATATGAAACAAATGAATTTTGTATATAGAATTGGGTTCCTTCCCTAAAATATCTCATTAGGTACATGCAAATTTCCAAAACTCTGAAAAAATTCAAGATCTGAAACATTTCTGATCTCAAGAATTTTGGATAAGGGATACTGCATATTTAAAGTGCAAAGTTAATCTTTATGTGGCCATTTGATCTTCTAGAAATGTCAAGTATATCATCTTAAGTTATAATTAACATTTATATCACCATGTAACCTTCTTTTAAAGAATTATCTCCTTTTATACAAACACCAAATGACCCTGCAAACTGAATTCTAATTCTCTAAACTTAACAGGCTTGGTTAAAACTGTTGAAATGTTCATTTTTTATACACATACTTAACTTCCACGTGCAATGTCTGTTTTCCCCTTTCCTCCTAAAGAATTACTTCTCTTTTACCTTTTGTTACTGGCTACATCTACTCTAGTTCCAAATTATATTGTCGATATCTCTGTTGGAATATATATATAATATAACATATATTATATATTATAGTGTATTATATATTATATAATATATAATATATATTATAGTGTATTATATATTATATAATATATTATAGTGTATTATATATTATATAATATATTATAGTGTATTATATATTATATAATATATTATAGTGTATTATATATTATATAATATATTATAGTGTATTATATATTATATATAATAGTGTATTATATTATATATAATAGTGTATTATATATAATATATATTATACACATATATTTCTTTTTATGTTTTTAAATGTGTCTACTGCTATCATTTCAACATTTTAAAAAATGTATCACTTGTCTAAAACACTTTGATAAAAAGGCAGAGATTGTAAAGCTGTACAATAAAGCAATAATCAATTACATGCTGCCTATAAGAAACCCCTTTTAAATATAAATATATATTATACACATATATAATATACAATATAATATACAATCATATATAGATATGATTCTGTGCCCTGCATTCCTTAAGAAGTGACAATTGTTTCCATCCTTAGTGCCCAGTAGATTTGCAACAGAGATATTTGTTAACTGAATAAATAAATGATTCTGAGAATGCATTTTTGAAGGTTTGTTGGAGGTCTACTGATAGAGACATATAGTAATGGCAAGCTCAAACGCAAAGTTTTAAATTTCAATACACCACAGCTCATTATACAAAGAGCAAATTTATATAGTGAAATTTTGCCGTAAATATTCTACGTTTTATAGTCAAGCTTCACATATGTGGCAAATTGAGAAAATCAGTATTTTTAAGGTATTATTTAGAAAATGTTTCATTTTTTAAATGCTTTCTTTGGAAAATAAATAATTTTGATCTAAATTTTCTAGATAAAAATTTATTTCTACTTTAGTCTTCTATTTGTATTTTTAACATAAAAAAGCAGAAGACTCAAATTTATTACATAGAATTATTTAATAATTCCACCATAAATAATTGTGTTTACTGCCAGTTTACTGGTAATTCATTACATAGATTAACCAGTTCATGATTGCAGAGATACAGAATAGTTTCTTCCTTCCATTACTTAAAAAACCTAGAAATTCAAAGCTGAGAGAATCTTGCATTTTACCTAGAAAATCTTCCTTATTTCAAAGACTAAGAATGGGAAGTGCAGAAAAATCACAACTTAAATTTTGTGGCTAAGAGAAGAGGCCATCCCTTAAACCAATCTCATCTGCATCTGAAGTAAATTCCATTTCTTTAGCATAGAAAAGCAGTGTTTTCAAGATATTGATGAAGAAGTAGAATGTGGTAAGCTAAGGCTGTCAACCCTAGGCATACATTAGTTATTTATGGGAGCTTAACAAAGTATCAGTGCTTGAGCGCTAGTTCCCAGAGATTATTTGTTAATTGGTCTCTGAAGGCATATGCCCATCTATTAGTATTCCAGTGTGCAATTCAGTTGAAATCTAAGACAATATCAGTTTTTTAAAGTCATAAATATTTCCTTAATCTGTTATTAATTTATGCTTCTGAATATCCATTTTAGTTGACAATTAGACACTGTTAGGAACTTCTGATAAAAAGCGTGCAGATTTTAACATTTCAGGCTTCATGTATTAAAAAATTATCATAATGTTTCAGTTAATTTATTATGTTAGTCTGGAACTGAGTATATAACTACACCTCAAAAATTTACTGTGTATTATATCATTATTTTTCTGTGAATGCTTGTGTCCCTAGAAGAATGAAACAGCCCACAATAGAGTCTCATCCATATTATAGTACACATTGTTATAACAAGCTTGTGGTGTAGTGAATTACGGCTAAAATCTACATTCATATATACTATATTTCATTTAACTTGGCAGTCAATAGCAACATATTTTCAAATATTAAACTGGAATACAGCTTAAGTTTTAAAAACATCACTATTTTAAACTAAACGCTCTATTTCCAAAACACTGTTAAATGCAACCAGAATTTTTATGTTTTTATGCAGTTTGATATGGTTTTTGTTACTAAGTTTATGCCAAAATTAAATATGAAATGAATATTTCTGTTTCCAACACTATTTGAAATATCATTCTACATTTAAAGTCCAGCAATAAATTGTTCATATTTATTATTAACCTGTGTTGGTCTAAAACTATGAACTATAATTAAATAGTCCAATAACAGCACAAAAGTAAGTTGATTCAATCTTGCAACTTGTATTTCTTGACACAGATATATTTTCTTAACAGAGCATGTAATCAAATTGAGGCTATCAATAACAGACAGCTCCACCTCGCTCACAAATATGGAAGTATCAGTATTGTAGTAGAGTTAATCTCTAAGAATAAACTCAGGGCTTCTTCCCTATTGCAACGTTATAAAAAGAAATTCTCTCTATCAATGAAATGTTGGGGGTTTCTAGGCTCCCCTTAAAGAAATTAGGTTTCATTGAAATGAGGAAAGGCAACACTCTGGGAAAGTGTTGTCTTGGGCACAATATCATTATAATCAGTTCCTTCTGGGATGATGTTAAAGATTAGTTTATAAAAGTTCTTAAAAAGTTTAGTATCTTTTCTTATTGGGCCTAGTTGTATTTATGGAAATTGTGGCAGTGTTTGTGATAGCAGCCTCACAAAAACATGAGAAAGCTTTGAGAAAGAAAAAAAAAAAAATGCACCCGGCTGATCATTAGCTCAACGTCTAAATATCACTCTTTCCAAAATACTTTTCTGAGAAACGATCATGGGATTTTTCTCACTGTTTTCTGAAATAGCAGCCTATAAAGACAAATTCTGAAAAGAAGCCAAATCTTTTCTTATCAAAAGATACTTAACTTGGTGTAGGTGAGTCACTTGTAACAAGTGTTCCACACTGATGCAGGATGTTGATGGTGGGGGAGATTGTGCATGTGTGGGGACAAGAGGTACAGAGGAACTCTTTGTAATTTCCACTCAATTTTGCTATAAACCTAGAACTCCTCTAAGAAATAAATTCTAGGCGGGGCACGATGGCCCACGCCTGTAATCCCAGAATTTTGAGAGGCCGAGGGGGGCGAATCACTAGAGGTTAAGAGTTCGAGACAAGCCTGGCCAACATGGCGAAACTGCATCTCCACTAAAAATACAAAGATTAGCTGTGTGGTGGTGCACACCTGTAATCCCAGCTACTGAGGAGGCTGAGGCAGGAGAATCGCTTCAATCCAGGAGGTGGAGATTGAAGTGAGCCAAGATTGCGCTGCTGCACTCTAGCCTGGGTGACAGAGTGAGACTCCATCTCAAAAAAGAAAAAATAAAAATAAAAAAATTAAAGAAATAAAGTCTATTAATATAAAAAAGATATTTAATTTACTTATAAAATATTTATAAAGATTTCTGGATTTACCATAGTAGGAAAAAGTTTTTTTTTTATTTATTGTTTATTTTATCCTGTTAAAAACTATCCAAAGTCAATAAGCACAAAAATTTTTTGAAATCCCATCTTTGGTGAAAGTACTATTTGTTTGAAACTCGAAACCACACAATACAAGAGGAGTATGGTTTGGCCCTAAGAGCTTCACTGTGCTCAATTTATTTCCAAACAGAATTAGCGGGGCTGACCCATATTTATGGCCAGAATTCTGCAGGAAAGCAATGAGAAGACTGGTTTGAACAGTCCTTTGTCTGACAAACTCAGGTAGTTGGTGAGAAACAAAAAGTAAATAGTGATTCCCAGCTCTTACTCTACTTTTGGATCACTTGAGAAAGTTTTGAAAATACATATGCTAGGGTCTCAAACCAATGATCCAGGTGCAATTCTCTTGGGACATTGTGTAGCTGATCATTTATTTTTTAGTTCTCCAGGTTACACTACACAAAGCTATTCTGTAGTACTTTTTCAATGAAGGCAAAGAGAGCTCTCTCACGTGCAATTGTCTATCATAAGGAATATTCCTGATGGCCTGTCAATTATCCCAGTCTTTTCTCCACACCAACGTCCAAAAAATCAGCTTATCAGTGAAGAACTCACCTAACTGAAAGACAAATGATTGATTCTTGTTGAATCAATCTCTGTACTAGAGAGGAAAAGAAAAGCAAATTTTAAAAGGTGAACATTCAAAGTGAATTTCTGCCAAAAAGGATGAAATTTCTAAACTTCTAAAATACGATGCAGTTTTTTAAAAACTTAATGAAGACATTGTACAGGAGCTTAGGGAAAGACATGACAAGATCATAGAAACAAAAAAGTCATAACCACCAACCTTACCTTCACAGTTACGCCACTCGTATCCTTTTCCCCGATCGCAGACTTCCTTTATATCTAATTCCTTCTCAATTTCAAGAAGATTTCTATTTGGCTTTAGTTTCCTACTGACCTTTTTACTAGATTTCTAATAAGCTAATGGTGAATGTTGTGCTTTAGGTTTGGGAGAGTCATGTTCAGATTGCTATTCAACACTAATGTTTTGAACATTTTGAGTTTTCTGAAGTGAGAACAATTACAAATTAATGATCCTTTCTTTCTCAAATTGAAAACAACTTTAAATGATATGAAATTGCTCAGACAACACCATAACTGCAAAAACACTCACCAACTCAATTCAAATCACATGCAAAATTTTATTTTTTACTGAAATCCATTTGAATATCCTAAAGATATCCTGTATGTAATCCACCTAATTATAAATAGTATATTTGAAGAAGTGTTCAATTTCCTATTTTTATAGAGTATTGTGTTTACATTTCTGAGGAAAATTGAATATATGAAAGATTGATATTATCTATTAATCAAAAAAATAGACAAATCCAGGCAGGAGAGGGAGAGATAATTAAACATTGACCTATTAACACTCTACAAACTTACACCAGATTGATTCTTGCTAGAAGCATTGAAGAATGCATTCCATTTCCTATGGCTGTTTCAGATCCTATAGGGTAAAATCCTCTGGTCACAGCTATTGCTTGGACTCTGTTCTTTCTCAGTTCTTCTGTTCTTACATGTGCATGCCTATTCTTTTTTTAATCCAATTTTTCTTAGCTAAAATATAATCATAAATGAATTCCAATCTGATATATAAATATGATAATTGTGAACATAAAGTAAGTGTTCATATTCATAATATAAGACACTAATAAACTTCCAAATCTGGATTCAATCTTAATTCTAATAGTTATTTTCATAGTTATTTGAATGTGCTTAATGCTCCCTTGAAGACATTTCATTTTTATTGAAGGAATTCTTTTCCTTTGTGTTCAACATAAAATAAGTGGTTTGATTTTGCTCAAAATTATGGATAGTCTTTTCAGTAAATCTTGAAAATGGCAGACAGATTTCTTCTTTGTAAGGAGGTGATATAAAGAACTGACATTTTGATAGACATCATGATAAATAAGCCTTCAAGTTGATGGCATGGTAGCAAGATAACACTAAGGTAATCTTTTCCTCATTTTTTTCTCTTTTTAAAGATTTTATGAACGTAAACTGTTGGACAAAATTTGGTTTTATTTAAAATAACCTCTTAAACATATGGATGATTCAACCAACTACTATAAAATGTTAATAATGTTATTACTTGATGGTAGAAAGTCCTATTAATATTCAGTTGTAATGATGGCCATATATTTTGATGATATCTCAAGATTAATAGCACCTGACATTTTTATCACACCTAACAGTATTTAGATGCGTCTATGCATGGAATTTCAATTTCTCTTAAGATGCCACTTCCTTTATTCCTGAAGTTCTTTCCTTTCTGTCTCCACTGCTACCACTGGGGTTGAGTTCCACAGATTCATTGCTATACCCTCACTTACCAAGGTAGTCACAGGTGGGAAAATGCAGAAATAAAAATCCTTTCCCTATGTATTAGTTGAACTGTGACAGCCTGATAATTTGCAAAGAATAATACTTTAAAAAGTGGGGAGAAAGTATTTCAGGAAATTGTGATGCCATCAAAGCACATGAAATTCATTCCCAGGTGCTTAGTGCCACAACTTTTTTCCCAAATACTTTATTAGTAGAGACAGTGGAAGGAAAACTCATTAATTTTATTACATGGGACAGATGGTGGCTATTTAATGTTCTTGTTAGGCTTAACAAATCCTTCTCCTGTCTTGAGGTTTAGATTTTCTCAGCAAGTTCAATGCCCCAATCCTAAATTTAAAACAAAATAATAATAATTACTGAAAGCAGGAAATTAAAATTCCACATTAAATTTTCAAAATTAACATTGAGCAGTTAATTCTTATTCATGGAAGTGAATTAAATTCATCTTTGAAGAAGGCAACTTCTTTTCATGAAAAACCATCATAATGGCCTTTTGGTTTTGCATTTATTATTCCAGAGGTAAGAATAAGAAGCAACCCAAAAGACAAAGTGTAAGACTGTGAAAAAGTCTTTTTGTATTGTAATTTAGTATATATTTTAAGAGTCAAGTACAAATAGCCCTTATTGCTTCCTTTGGTAAGATGTTTCTTGACTCCATATAAACCTAGAGACTGTAGTGTCATAAATTGCTGGAAAATGTTATTACAGAGTTTTTTTGTTTGTTTGTTTTGTTTTGTTTGCATTTGTTGCAGATTGAATTCCCAGCAAATAGTCTCTGAAATGGAGTTTAGTGTTTAGGATATTAACTATGGAGTGCCTTTGGAGTCAATACAGGAGGGAGAGAAGGAAAGAAAACTGTGAAGAACAAGAAGTCAATTTGCGGCAGCCACCACAGCTTAACTTATGGTGAGGTGTGGATCCTTTAGAATTGTCTCATGTTGGGCTAAGATGGCCAAGCCTTAGACTTCTAGTTCAATCAATCACGGGAAGTGGGCTGACCTGGGAAGGGAAATGACTTTAAGCAAAGTAGCTGTCTTAAGCAGAGTCTAATCTTCGCAGGAGCTAACAGCTGAAGGCTATATGCCAATAGTAATTCCAGAAGAAGGGGCAACAAGTCCAACATTGAAGGGCACATCAGAGTTTTCACCACAGTTCATCTCTTACATAACTCAAATTCACCTCTGCATATACATCCTGGCAGACCTATCATCTGGAGGAAAATTTAGCAAAGCAGGTCAATGGGACAAAAACACCCTTTGCCCCTGCCAACAGATGTGCAATGTCTCTCCTCTCCACTACCCGTTTTAGATTCCCCATAATATCATCTAGTACCTCTGCTAGTACCTAGTGACATGACCTGTGGCTCTAAGCCCCTGGTCACCATGGCCTTCTCAGGTTAGTGTGCTGCCACAAATTGCCCATTTATCATCAAAACTGAGCAAGGGATTTCCAAAAACACCTAAATAGATTACCCTGAAAACATTTTTTCTTTCCCTCTTTATGCAGCAGCAGCCCTGGACCTCGTTTTATTTCCAAGAATTGGGTCAATACGGTGAGAAATAGAAATGAAATTTGAAGCTCCTCAGCTAACTGAATGGACCCCATCTTGGCCAATGGGACTCCAGAGCAACCTTGAAAACTGAGTTTTTGGCCCTGATGAGTAGGAGGTCAGACATATGTTGTTATATCCCCTCCCTCCCTAACTGCCATTAGGCTTTCATTCCTAAGGGCTAAACAGAAAGCAGCTCTTTTTTTTTTTTTTAAATGAAGAAAAGAGGTTTATTTGACTCACAGTTCTGCAGGCTATACAGAAAGCATGGCTGGGAGGCCTCAGGAAACTTGCAATTATGGCGGAAGGTGAAGGGGAAGCAAGCATGTCTCACCATGGTGGAGCAGGAGAGAGAGAGCAAAGGGGAAAGTGCTACACACTTTTTTTGAGACAGGGTCTTGCTCTGTTGCTCAGGTTGAAGTGTAGGGGCGCAATTTCAGCTCACCGCAACCCCCACCTCCTGGGCTCAAGCAGTGCTCCCACCTCAGCCTCCCCAGTAGCTGGGACTACAGGCAGGTGCCACTACACCTGGGTAATTTTTGTAGAGATGGAGTTTCGCCATGTTGCCCAGGCTGGTTTCAAACTCCTGGGCTCAAGCCATCTGCCCGCCTTGGCCTCCCAAAGTGCTGGGATTACAGGCATGAGCCACTGTAGCCATGCTAGACACTTTAAAACAACAAGATCTTGTGAGAACTAACTATCATGAGAACAGGAAGGGAGAAATCTGCCCCCATGATCAAATCATCTCCCACTAGGTCACTCCCTCAACATTGGGAATTATAACATGAGACTTGGGTGGGGATATAGAATCAAACCATATCACTGTCATAGGATCCTAAATATTGTTTCTGACCAAGGAACTCATTTGCTGTGAGACTAATGAGAGGATAAACAGAAAGCAGCTCTTTCAAAAGACTCCTGGCTGCTATCAGGCTTTTATCAACCAACTGCCTGATGCTGCTCCTCCCTTCTGCAGTTTCCACACAACAATTGATCAGCATTTCTTCCTGATAAGAGACCACCCATGGAGTGGTTCTGGCCAAGCCAATCTATACACAACTCATGAAGGGGCATGAAGTTCCATTGCACATGTGCATGCTTCTCCTATTCATGACTCCTTCTTATTAAATATGTATATTCTTCCACCCTGCTCAGCATCAATTCCTGTTCCCTTTGTTCTTCCCTTTAAGTGTCTGTTTCTGGCTTCTGGCCAGAGGCTATGCTTTCCAGTCTGTCAGAATGGCCACCCTGCAGGCTGCAATGCTTTATGAAAAATAAAGCTCTCCTTTCCAAATTTATAAGCCTCATTATTCTTGGGTTGACAATTGATACATTCTTTGTATTAAAAATAAAACCCACAGTACCTAAACATTTGAATTAGACCATCTTAAATTTGAATTCTCATTGTTTGCTAGCTAGGATTGTGGGCAGGTTACCTAAATGATCATACCTTAGTATCATCCCTGTAAAATACCAATAGTAATACCTACACTGAAGTTTTGTGAAAGGATTGAAGACAATGTAAAATGACTTGCAAAATACCCTGACACATAGCAGTGCACAAGAAATATCAATGATTCTCACAAAACTTAATTTTCTACATGGTTTACCTTTGCACTCCTATCTGATAGATAAGAAAAATGGGAACAGAGAGAGTTAGAAATGTTTAAACTGCAATCACATTAGCAGTTTGTGTAAATAAATACATTTGCTATGTATCATTTGAACACCGTTGAAAGGTCCCTTTGATTATTGCTGTTTACCTATTTGTTCTGCTTGGCAATTCTTGTTTGCCCCAGGGCAGCTCTCTAAAGACTTGCATTTAGTTATATTGCAAACAGACTGCTATGTGGAATCATTTGGTGAGAAGTTTAGAAGGTGCATTTCACCTTTAGATTTACCTTAATTATTAAGTGGAAATAATTTCTATGATCCATGGTTCATCTCACTTTCATAAAAACCAGTACAGATAATTTTTCAATATATTAGAGACATCTAAATAGCTAACAGTTGATATACTAATGAGTAGATTGATATACTTAGTTGATGTATTAGGTGGGTGCAAAAGTAATTGCGGTTTTTGCCATTGAAAGTAATATAAACAGTTAATAAATTGATAAGTAGGTAGGTAGGTATCCTCCCTTTTTTCACCATCATAAACGGTGTGAAAGATTGCACTAATGGCCCCAATTCTTTACCTCTCCCTGTATTGACTCCATTTGTCAAGTATCTTTCTGGTGGTTTTTACTGTAAGTGGAGATTCTTTCTCACCCCCAGATTCTTGAATTGAACATATGCTTGCTCTGTTAATGAAATTTCAGTAGACCCATTGCAAGAAGAGGCGTGCATTTCTGCTGTTACCATGAGAAGGACATGCCCCAGCTGCAGCCAGATCACAGGAAAGAAGTAAGAAACATGTGGAACTGAGCTAAACCCAGTCGTGTCCGTCTAGATTAGCTGACCTTTTAGCTGTGCCAGGATGTGTGAGCAAACAAAGTTGAAACCAGAGAATCACCAAATGTAACTCAGCCTTGATCAGCCCATCCTCAGGATTATAATCCTCAGCTGATCTGCATACTTGTGAAAAATGATAAGTAGTTGCTATTTTAGGCCACTGAATTTTGTGTGGCTGTTACAAAGTTAGTTTTCCTGAAATTGGTTAAATTTTCAGAATAGAATTTTTTTTTTCATTTTCTTCAGATGTGTCATCTATTCATGAAATATCAGGTTATCATCTGGCATTAGAAGCTCTAGGCATGAAACACATCTGTCAATAGCAATAATAAGAATAACTCATTTTATACCACATGTTCTCACTCATATGTGGAAGCTTAAACTGTTGTGATGTGCTCATAGAAATAGAGAGTAGAATAGTAGTTATTAGAAGCTGGGAAGCAGAAGGAGGAGAAGGGAGAGAGGGTGGTTAATGGACACAAAATTACAGCTAGATAGAAGGAATAAGTTCTAGTGTTCTATCGCATTGATGGGTGACTAATAACAACTTATTGTATATTTTCAAACAGCTAGAAGGGAAGAGTTTGAATGTTCCCAACACAAAGAAATGATAAATGTTTGAGGTGGTGGATATGCTAACTACCCTAAATTGATCAATACATCTTATATACACGTATCAAAATATCACTCCATACCCCCAAAATATGTACAATTATGTGTCCATTTTTATTTTATTTATCGATTTTTATTATTATTATTGTTTTGAGACAGGGTCTCACTCTGTCGCCCAGGCTGGAGTGCAGTGGCATGATCTCCGCTGCAGCCTCCACCTCCTGGGTTCAAGCAATTCTCCTGCCTCAGCCTCCTGAGTAGCTGGGATTATAGGCACCTGCCACCACACCCAGCTAATTTTTGTATTTTTGGTAGAGATGGGGTTTTGCTAGGTTGGCCAGGCTGGTCTCGAACTCCTGACCTCAGATGATCCACCTGCCTCGGCCTCCCAAAGTGCTAAGATTACAGGCATGAGCCTCTGCTCCCAGCTTGTCAATTATTAAAAATAAAAATTAGAAACTAAAAAAAATTGTTAAAGAATAATTTTAACTAGGGAAAATTTGTTAAAATTAGGAAAGTGTAAATCATATTACTCAGTAGAAGAAATTTATGTGGTTACATTTTAAAATTACATTAAATGAAGAGAGTACATTCCAGCTGTAAGTAAAGAAGATAGTGGGTAAATCTGGAGTTGATTTCATTCACTTCTGCTTTATTGAGGATGTGGTAGTAGAAAAAATTCATTCTGTTTATGTTCTAAACTCTTAGTTTCAAAAACTTATAGTTTCCTAAATATAGTCTCTTGAATCATTTTTAAATTTTGCATAATTTTTTTGCTAAAGAGTAAAAGGGAAAAATAAACCTCAAAATCTTGAGAAATTTATGGACTCATTGTAAGTATTGATCATGAAACTGTACAGTCAACTCATGAAAATATGAAACTGTAATACACATGAAAAATGAAATTTCACTTCCATTCTTCCATTATGTTGCTTAATAACATCAAGGCTTGCCATTGAGTATGGGAATTAGATAGTGTAAACATTTTTAAGGGGACATAAAGAAGACAATCATTTGGGACTAACTAGTGATTTCACTTCAAGTTAGCAAGATGGCTGGGTAGTTTACCTGGGAGTAGAATGGAAAACTTTTAGCTTAATGAAAACGCTTCAGTCTATTATCAAAGAAGCAATGACGTTGGGAAAACAAACTTAACTTGCAAGTTAAAAAGGAGAGTCACAAAAAAACTACTATTTAAATAGAGTCCAGAATTGGAAAATAGCAGAAAGCAACCAAGCAAAAGGAGCAAGAAATATTGAGGTCCTGGTCCATGGCCATTTGCCTGTTGCCCTGAGGCATCTTAGAGGCAGAGGAGGCATCTGATTCTTGGTGATCTGACACATAGGAAGCACAATAAATACAGGAGAGGATGTGCATTCACAAATATCACTAAAGGAAGGAGGGCACCACTCAAAATATTACGGTATTGTTAAACAATTCAAAAGACAGATCTCTAAGAAAAAAAAGAGAAGCATCCAAATTTTTGAAGTATCAAGCAAAAAGGTAATGCATTTATTATAAAATAAAAATTTGGAGACTGTGGAAGTAGCAGTAATGTTTTAAAAACAAGAAGCTTAATATTCTGTTCCTTACACAATTGCTCTATCCTGCATGGTTTTGGTTATTAATACAGCATACACATCAGGGTTGAAGAGATTTATACATACCCCAGAGAAATTGTATAAGTTGTTCTCTGTTTCTCCAATATAGTTGCAAACCCTGAAGCAGCTCAATGTACTGCATATTAATGGGTTTTCAGATATTCTCCAGGAAGTTATTAGAAAAGGGTTGGCAATGAGCTCTGATTGCTGTAATCTGATAATCTCCAGTGGAAAGCATTAACAATATGAATTCCGAGAAGTTAGCAAATCTCTCAAGACCAGGGGAAATCTGATAGTCCAACACGGGGAAAATAAAAACAATATGTTTTGCGAATTTCTTTTCTTGTATTTTGCTTTTGGAGGTCAGATATTTCAGAGGGGACTTTTTAAAGCTGAAAATATTAAAATCCAGTAGATTTTATTAAAATAGAGAAGCTCTTATAATATTTTATGAAAATAGAATGTTAAATAGGTAACAGCTAAATGTAACTACAATTTAACTATTACTGAATGTCAGAATCAAGTGAGTCAAAACATTGCAAATATTAGGATATATTTTAGAACCTAATTTAGGACTATAATTCACATGTAAATCAGGTTTTAACTCAATTTTAATTCAGTTGTACTTTTTTTCTCGTTTTGCTATTTAAGGAGTTGATAAAGTAGAACGGTAAAAGTTTCTGCTGGTATCTGCTATTTTATCTGCTATACAGAGCCTGAAGATTACTCTTTTTGGGGAAATTTCCCATTTTATGAGGCTCTGCAGAAAGCAAGCTCTTGATTCTCACTAGTGAAGCCAGAGGATCCAAGTGTGTCTCTCTTGTCCCATCTAAGATAGGAAAAAGGCTTAAGAAATAACTTAAAGGACAATTTTTCTTCTCCCTGGAATTTCAAATCTGGTAGGAGTGATGGGAAAACACAAAGAGTTGAGAAATCAGTCACAGATAGAGTATTAAGAGTCCAAGCATAGTGACAGTGGCAAATTCAGCAATAGTGGCATTACTATCAGTTGCCTTCCTACCAAATTGTCCTTTTGCTATGACTGTGTCTCAAATCTTGCATTGCTAGGTTCCTGCCTCTGTTCTGAGCTGGTATTGTTCCTCCAGTTTCTTTATAGATTCCATGAGATATACAACATCTTTGCTATTTTTAAGTCTTTGTTCAAAACATCTTCTCAATGAAGATGTAACCTAGTATTATATGTAATCCCATAATATGTAACCTAGTATTATAATGTAACCTAGTATTATAATGTCTTGGCCCTCTCCACACACCATACAACTTGCTCTTTAATTTCTCCTCACTGTGTACTATTTTTACAGCAGTTATTAATCTCTAATGTGAAATATAGCATGTTTACTATGCTTATTATTTATGGTCCAATTCTACCTCCAGAATGTAGGTGTCATGAAGGCAGAGATCTTTATGTTATTCACTGTTGAATCCTAAAGCCTAACACGAGGCCTAGCATAAAATATGAGTCAATAGGATTTATAAGATGGACCCATGAATGAATGAATGCTCTCCCTTCTGTAGGACCTTTTCATTAACTATTCCTTTTGGAAAGTTCCTTCCTCATAGTCACTGTTATGGACTGAATGTTTGTGTTACCCCAAAATGCTTATGTTGAAATCCCAGCCCTGAATGTGATGATGTTAGGAGGTGGGACCTTTGGAAGGTAATTAGGTTATGAGGATGTAATCCTCATGAATGGGATTAGTGCCCTTATAAAAGGGATCCCAGGGAGTCTCTTGCCCTCTTTCCACTGTATGAGGATACAATGAGAAGTTGACTGCACCCAACCAGAAGAGGGCTCTCACCAGAACCCAGTCCTGCAGGCGCCCTGATATCAAACTATGAGGAATAAATTTCTGTCTTTTTAATTAAGCCACTAAGTATTAGGTATCTTGCTACAGCAGCTTGAATTGACTGAGACAGTCACACAGTAGCTCTTTCTGATCATTTATTATTCAAAACCAAAAAGAAGTCTTTCCTAATAACACAATCTAAGAGCAGTACCAGTCACCTGCTGTCTCACCGCTCTATTTTCATGGTTCTTATCACTATTGAGTATTTTCTATTTATCTATTTTGTTTATATATAAGGCTTCTCCCTCCCCACCCAACAGGGGTTAATATTATGAGGTTCTGTAGAAAGCAAGCTCTTGATTCCCAAGGGGATTAATATTCACCTTTTAATCCCTAAGAACTAGAATAATGCCTGGCATACATCAGGCACACATAAGGCAAACATCACATTTTCATGAGATATTTGAAGAAATATCACAAGGCTAGTGTGCCAATTAAAAGGCATTACAAAAATTATATGTATATATGGTGGGTTCAATGCAGAATTTAATAGGTCAAAGTCCCTCAATACATATTCTGCCAGTTTAGCAACCAGAAGAATGCTAAACAAGAGGACAGTATTTGATATTCTACTTTTGGTAGATTTCAACCATCATGATTTCTCTAAATTAAAACCTAGCTTTCAGACATGTAGCTAAAACCCATGGAGTGTTGAAAATCTTTATTATTTCCACATTTCATGGAGTATCTACTGTTATAGGCAGAGAGGGCAGTTAATGCCAGCCCTAAGGTAAGAGCAGGCCTTGCAAGCTTGAGGAACAGAAAGGATTTCAGTATAAACAGAGGGGCTGGAGTGAGGATAAGAACAGAAATAGATAAGGCAACTTCTTTTCATACTGTTCTCTCCTCTGGTTCCATTTAATTGGCCTGAGGACAAACATCTGAGCCAGAAACAGAGTTTTGTTCTAGGATTTTTCAAACAAGACCTTGTAGGACCTATATTCTCCAATGATGATGCTGTAAGACGGAAGATACAGGAGTTTCAGGCAACTATGTCTATCTAATGGGAACCATATTGAGGAACATGAAGAAGCTGCACGTCACATATCATAGGCAATCTTATTAACCCAAATAAATCGGTATTTTCTAGAAATGTTTCAATCCTCAGTTGAATTCCCTAAAGCCCAGCTGCAACCCTGCCCTTCTTAGAGTTTTTTTTTTTTTTTTTCCTGATGATAAATTATATCTTTTACCCCTTAGGTTGAAGTAGGGTTTCTGTCACTTTTAACCAAAGAGCTTCCCCTCCACCTAAATAGAAAAACAAAAAAGAATAAAATTCAGCTGCTTTGGTTGAGACCTTGATGGTGCCTCAAATCCCTGTCCACTTGTTATATCATCCACTACTCAGGATTCACAGGCACCTCCAGATACTCCCTAGACTTCCATTAAAAATAATTTAACATATGTCCTAGGAAGAGTATAAGAAGTATCTAAAGGCCTTATTGACAACTCTTTATGAATCCTCACTAGTCTTCCTTTTCCCTTTTTCATTTACTCCCTTTCTCTCATCTTCCTTAGATTTGTTTTTTTTTTCTTTATCTCAACAGTACATTCTCCAACAATAATCCAACTCCAACAAATAAATCCAACTCAGTTCTTATTTAACCATATTCTCCATTAATCCCTGACCCCATCAACTGGAAGAAATGTCTCTCTCCTTAGATCCCTTTGGCATTTATCCACTGCTCTTTCCTTGCACTTATCAATCCTGGCCAGTGCTATTTTTATTTAAATGCTGTCTAAATTAATCCATGAATATTTCAAATAAAGCAATGCAAAAATAAATTGGACCTAGTGACCACAGTATGTCACATCTAATATGTATTCTATAAACATTTGACTGATGGATGAAATATTTATAGAAGATTATCTAAAGGATAAGAAATTAAGTCATTTTAGCTGTAGTTTAACAGAATTTATCTTTGTGTTAATGTAGACTATATCAAAAAGCTTCACACTTAGATTAAACTCACAGAAACTATTTTACCGTATAACTTGGGAAAATATCAAATTGTTCAAATAATATAAAGCCACATTTAGCCGGATACTCTGCCAAGCATGCAGAGTAAAGAAAATGAGTTCTTCTAAAGTGTAGAAATTGTGGGAAAGGGAGAGGAGGGGAGGGAGAAAGAGGGAGGAAAAATGTTCACTTTCTATATATTTCTGTTCATTTTCATTTTTCCAATAAGAATTTTCTTAAAAATAAAAAAATGGCTGTAGGAAACTCATTTTATTTACTGCATGGATATTGGGATATGTTATCCTTTTCATAATGACAAATATGTGAAATTTATCTCTAGTGTAAGTACCTACAAGCTTCAACATCAGCCTTATTTCTCCTGAGAAACATTATTTTTTTCTCTTAGGAATTGTGAATTACATAATATCTACAACATACTAGTGTTTTGATTTCTTCACTCAGTCCATCAACTACATTGAAGGATATTCTTCATGTTCTTCCATCTACAAGAGGAGTATTAATTTCATGTTTAGGTGAGATAAAGATTACATGAAATTATGAAAAGTACATTTCCCAGTGCACAGCTCAGAGTAAGAGCTTAAAAGTTAGAAGCTTTCATCATTTTGTCATTTTTATAACATCTACGATCATTATAACTTTAAAGCCTAAAATGCTTGGCATTGTGTTATGCTGTTTTCTTCCCCAATATTTTTTGGTGCATAAGATCTAGAAATTTCAAAATCTATTTTAGTTATTTTTTTAATATTATAGGAGTTGTGCATGGATAAAATTTTTTTTTCAAATAGTATCAGAAGGTCAGGAAAATGATAAACCATTCTCTCAATAAACTTTAAGTTTTAGGCAGCATTTGTTAGCAACTTTTGTTTTTAGTTGTTTTGATAATTACCACAAGGGGAACATACATTCATATTACTAATTTTTAATTATGAATTGTAGTCTGCCTCTTGTTTCCTTTCAGTTTTTAACAAAAATGCTGTGTGTAACAGTCTATTAAATTATATGTGATGCTAGTTGCATACGTCAGAAGGAGGAAAAGTGGTAGATTGTATGATAACATATGAAGTCAATTGGCATGTTTAACGGGCAGAGGAAGAATGGGGAATAAGGACATATGCAGCACGATGTCCATCTTATATAGACTTTCGTTAACAAAATACTATTTGGAGATCTACTTATTTCATTAGGTCTAAGACTGTCTTAGTGATGGAACAGAATTACACTTCAGGAAGTCCAGTCTTTGCCAACTTATTCTGTTTTAACAATATCATGGAGACTTATGGTAGTTGAAGCCATCCTAAAGTTTGGTTTTCTTTTTACAATGGTGAGTCTTTATCAGTAGACTGTAGTCTTTCCTTCCCATGTGAGCTCTATGAGGACATTGCCTTGTCCATGTTGTGTCTCCAGCACAGTGTACCGTGTCTCAATGAAAATCTGTTGAAGGCATCAATGTTTTGCATTTAGCATTGACTGATAAATTTGCTGCTAAATTGTGATCTTTATTGACATAAGTGTTCAGGAGCTCATGACGTTTTCATTTGGTATATGCACCTGCCTCATAAATTTCTCTACTTTTGCTTTCCCATTTTTGAAATTTCTTTATATCCACCATTTTGAACATTTTTGTACTGCTTTTTATTATTTTTAGATACTATTTAAAATACATTATTAAGTAATCTTAAATAATGTTCAGTTCAATATTAGGTAGAACTGGCCGGGCACGGTGGCTCATGCCTATAATCCCAGCAATTTAGGAGGCTGAGGCAGGTGGATAACTTGAGGTCAGGAGTTCAAGACCAGCCTGGCCAACATGGTGAAATCCCATCTCTACTAAAAATACAAAAATTAGCCAGGCATGGTGGTGTGTGCCTGTAATCACAGCTACTCTAGAGGCTGAGGTGGGAGAATCGCCTGAAACCGGGGAGGTGGAAGTTGCAGGGAGCAGAGATAGTGCCACTGCATTCCAGTCTGGGCAACAGAGCTAGACTCTGTCTCAAATATATATATATATGAAGGTCATATGAACAGAAAGGGAAGTACTAGTGAAGGATGCAGAGGAGTGAAAGGGGTGAAAAGCAAGGGCCGTATTCCCCACCAGTTGATTAGGTAGTAGCCAGACTGCCCCCGGTTGTAAATCCCTTATGATGTGAAGTTCCTAAGTAGAAGTGGAGACAAAGCAGTTCTGGCTAAGTTATTACTCGCTTGTTATAAGTGACCAAATGTAAGACGATTGAGAAATAATCATTCTTATCAGATTTAATTTAGTTCTAGTTATTTGAGGCTTTAAGATAGCAAAATTCTTGAATCAAAGCAAGTGGACATGATGTAACTTGGAAATTCAACAAAACATCTACTTTATTCATAAGATTTCTACAACCCCAGACTTGCCAACATACAACTGTGACCTTTCTTTTTAGCATGTCTAAATCCCTACATTCACTATCTCAGAGAGTGAAATGAATATGTCCATTTCATTATGAGTTTGAAGTACCAGAAGATAGGTTTCCTGTCACTGAAATACATGATCCTTTTTATAGTCCAGTTCCTCTTTCTCCCTTTATCTGCTTATGTTGGTGATAAAGATTAAAGGCTATCTCTTGCTGTCTATTGTTTCTTCTTCATTTTAAGAATAGAACATACTAAGTGTTAGATGACAATATGTCCTCCCAGCTACACTTTTCATTCTCCCGTGAAGAAAGATATGGCCACAGGATGCTAACAGAAACATGTGTCACTTCCCAATCATCCACTTAAAGATGTCTGCCCTGTATTTTCTCTGCCTCTGTTGCCACTGGCTAGGAAATGGTGACAGTCAGAACAATCTAGGGGAGCCTTATGGTGACAATGATGCAGCTGCTTCATATTCCTGGTTCACTTGCCACTCTCACTATTAAATGAGAGATTTGAAAAAAATCTACCTTATTTAAGATATGATATTAACTAAGCTACTATAACATAAAGACTGCAGCAACATTAATTCTCGTGTTCTTACGTTAACTGCAAATGAAATCACATTTGATTCTTATGTTTTATTGATATATTTATTTTAATTACCTGCAAGACCTAATTACCCAAATTAGTAGTAAAGCGAAAACTCTATAAAGGTTTTCCCAAACTCTGTGAAGTGTATCACACCCTATGAGGTGTACCCAGCCCAAAGGAAACATTTCACTAGCAAGTGCATACCAAAAGAGATATACCAGGTTTTATGTTGGACCTCATTAAAATATTTGAATTAGCAGATCACTATGGTTAATATATTTGAGGAAAAAGAATCACTTTCACCTCCTTGGTAGGAGTATATTTGGGCATTTTGTGTCTACAAAAATTAAAAATATGTAAACTGTTTGTTCCAGAAATTTTGACTCTAGTAATTTAGTATAGGAATATACTCAATGAATTATGCTAAGATATAAATTTCTTACAGTGCCGTTTAGAAGAGAAAAATAACTAAAATCTGAACCAAACTGGAAACAACCCAAATTCTCTTAAAAAAAAAGTTGATTTTATAAATTATGGTACATCCATACATTGATATTCTTAGCAGTCATTTAAAATCTATTTAAAAAGTTAAATAGATTTCATTCTACAGATCAGTAACTGACAAAAGCAAGTTGCCAAAAATATAACATAATCATACTTTATTTTACTACATATTCAAAGAAGTCTTAAAATACAAGGGATCAATATTATTTATAAAATTTTACACCTTAACCAACGTTTCTCTTTTCTTGATCCTATTATTATTAGAAAAAAATAAAAATAAGAAATGTTTCTTTCATCACAATAAGAAAGAGCCCAAAAGAAACTTCTGGGACCTAATGATAAATCATATTCTAATTCTTTCTTTCTTCCCTCACTAATGTTTTGTGTGACTTAAAACCAGAAGGGGCAATTGCAAGATAGTAAAACCATTTATTTAACATTCCAACTCCACTATTATTGTTGCCTTTTCAACTTTTCTTTATTTTGCTTTATAATAGTTATCACAGCCTGAACTTATTCATTGTTTCCATTTGTTTCTTTGTGTTTTCGTTATTGTCTGTTTACTCTGTCCTCCATAAACTTGCTGAAGTGTAAGTTGCATGAGCCCGGAGCTTTGTTTTTTCTGTTGTTTAGTATATTATCTTGATGTCAAAGAGCAATATCCTTTATGAATGAGTGAATCAATAAATATTTATTAATTGAAAGAATAAATACTTCTCCAAATTAATGAATTATAAACTTGGAATTTGTACCTCTTCTCTTGTATTGTCACCCTAGTGGTGACAATCATATTAAGATCTAGTCTAATATTTTACCAAAAAATGTGTGCAAAAGTTGTCCAAAAAGCATAAAAGTACAATTAATTTTTATTAAATCAGAGAACATATTTTTTTCATTATTTGTATTTAAAGACATGTATGCCTTTTATTCTAACAATACATTCAGCAAATTTAGCATTATACCAGTGACTGGCTTCGATTAAAATACGAGTTTCAATATGTGTTTGGTCTATATAATTTGGGGAAAGAGTTTCTGGAGTGGTGTTTTGTCTTGTTCTAACTGAAAAATAATTCTGCATAAAAATTATTTGCTTGCATACTGAACATGTTGAAGTTTTTCAGATTGGGTACTTCACCTAAAAATTGAATGTGTGCTGGGGCATTACCTTGCGCTTTCTTCTGTGAGCCTCATAGTAACTTTGATTTAGTTGTTAGGGTAAGAAAAAAATGGAAATAAGTCAAGGACTCTTTGTGTTGGGAAAAAGAATCACTCCTGTAATTTCACAAAAGTTGGTGCTTTCTTATGAAGATGATGTGATTAAAATAGAGAGATGATTGAATATGTCTTGGGAAATAAAGTGGGTTGGTGTGTTAAATATTCTTTTGAGTGCCTTTTAAAAGTGAAAAGTTACTTAAAAATAAAATATAGTACTTTGAAGATAAGAATGTAACTTATAAGAAAAATGCTTAACCTTGGATTCAATAATTACTTTTGAAGATTTGCTATTCATTTGAAGAAGTCAGTCTATTATACAACACATCAATGAAAGAGAAGAATAAAAACCACTTGTGATTTGTTTGTGTGTTTAGACCATGATGTAAATTGATCCAACAAATTAAGCATCACATTTGGATCTGTCTATAACTATGGGTCCAAAGTACAGTAATTGAATATTATCAAAATTTGTATCCCTCAAGAAAAACTACTTGGCTCTAAAACTCTAACACAAATATGTAATAAAATCTAGAAACATTTAAAAATACTTGAAAGAATATCATACTCATTTTAAATATTGACTTTTTTTTCTTATTTGCACAGCACCATTGTCTAAGCTGGATAGCTGAGAAATACTGAGTGTAGAAAGATTTTTATGATTGACCAAATGGTAGGTTTTTCTATCAATTCTATCTAACATTGTGTTCAGGGCTCTCCTTTACTAGGTTGTTGTATGATTGATGCCCGTAAAATCTAAGTAAAAATAGAAAGTCTTCTCTGGAAAAAAAAAATTAAAAATCAACTTATGATTAACCGAAGATCAAGAATATAGGCAAAGAAGCTGTGGAGATGGATGGTGATGGCAAGTTATCACCCTTTCCTCTGGATTTGGTGGCCAGATGTCTTTGCCAGGAGGTAGTAACATCTCATCAATGGTTTATAATTTAAAAAGCTAATTGAAGGAAGAAATTTTAAATGTCAACAATATGCTATATGCAGTTTGTAGCAGTCATGGAACCACAGCCCTTCAATCTCTCATCAAGGAATATCTTGCTCTCCACCTGCAAGGAGTGTAATTACCTACTGCCTCCAGCTCTTAGAACCTTCAAGATTCACCTCAGCTTTTCTGATGGAACCAAAATCTTTCTGGACAGCTCCCAGGCAATAACTGAGGATGTCAGTGATAACAGGTCCAGTCTCATTCAACTCAATGAAGGACCTCTCTGCCTGGCATTCCTTATTGTTCACAAATGGACTGGCCAAGACATTGCCATATCTGCATCAGAGTTGGAGGCTTCCCGTGCCCAATCCTGCTTTCTCTTCCCATTCTTTTCACAGATGTCAGATCTATATCATGGTCTGAAGACTTTCCCTATTTAATCCTACTTTCTCTCCTGTTTATCTTTCATAAGCATTGCCTGTCCCAACGAATCTCGCACTCTTAATTTAGAAACAGATCTCATTATCTGTTTCTCACTTTAAAAATGTAAATTTGCATACATATAATTTTCTTTGAGGCCATTGCATACTGTGCTGGTTAATTAAGTAAAAAGCTTGATTGCCTGAAAGCTATGTCCTTTTTGCCTTGCCACAAGGCTCCAGGCAGTTACTGTATGTTATTGGCTAGTATTTGGGCTTTAAACATCTATACAGTGATGTAGTATTCAAACATTTGAGCTGTTCTCTGTCGTTTGTACCCCACGTAGCCTAAATCAGTGGTTACCTCTCCTGGCTTCTAGCAGAATCACTTGGATGACTTTTTCAAAAGACTGATGTCAAAACTCCAGGTCAGGTTACAGTCAGGCTTGCGAAGCAGTAACATATACTCAATGTTGAGAAATTAGATTCCTTTGTCCTTATCTCCAAAGTCCACACTGTGATCCCAGTTAGAAGGTTAGATTTCACCACCTTCTAACACTAAGATCCATGGAAAGGTAAACACAGAAGAAAGCATTTGCTTCAACCTTTGTTCATTTATACTGTCCCGAATAAAAACTTCGCATTCTATAACTGAGGCTCGATTTTGGTATTCCCAATTTGTACATTCTTGACCCATATCAGAAGTTCCAATAAGTAGACACCTAAAGCTTCTCCAGAGGAGAAACTATGCCACTAATAATGCTGATCAGAAGCCAGGAAACATAACATAACCTTTGGAAAAATTGATTTCTCCAAATCATCATAGACTTTTCTTGTTATTAAAGAGCTAAAAAACAGAACTGTTTTTTTCTTGTTGTTGTTGTTGTGTTTACATCACTCATGATGTTGTGCTGAATTCTCAGTCTTTCCTTTTATTTGGTTTTGTTTTTCTATTTTTAGTTTGTACTTGTGCTTTCATAAGTTAACTCTCTGTTGCCCAGGCTGGAGCACAGTTGCACGCACGTGGCTGACTACCACCTCGACCTCCCAGGCTCAAGCAATCCTCCCACCTTTGCCTTCCAAATAGCTGGAACTACAGGCACTGGCCACCATGCCTGGCTAATTTTTGTATGTCCTCAAGCCACGTTTAATTAAACAATAATAAACTGAAAAGACAAGGTGTGACTGCCAGCACAAATTAAGATGACCTAGTATCCAGAATCTCTGCTCAAGCCATTGCTTCCGGGGAGGCCTGCCTTAGCTTTGCTTACTACTCGTTAATGTACCCATTAATATCAGCACATTTACAGACCTACTGACACCACAATGCTTGTGTAGTTTAATTACAAGCAAGAAATCTGTGTCTTAATACATAAAAGACACTTATAGTAATGGATGATAATGGATATTTATTAGCATATCAACAATTAAAACTTATTTGCCACTTACTCTTTCTTCAAGTTTATAAGGTATAATTTCCATGCTAATTTTATGTTGGAAATAAGAGTTGACAAACTGCTATTAGAATACAGGGATTATAGTGATAGTTCTATTTTATTAGTTCAATTTTATTAAACAATAATGCAGTGAAAAGGAATAATTTAAGAGGGACTAAAGCAGGCATTTTTACAAAACATACTGCCTCTGCAATTTTTGCATAGTTTTGATATAATGAAACATTACACAAACATAAATATGAGAAATAAACTTCAGAGGAAATAAATATCTACCGCCAGCTATTACATTTCATTTAGATGGATTAGTTGAGTATGGTATATTAAACAGATACACAATTTCCTATCTCTAGAGATTCAATATGGTTTTCTGACAATTTATATTTGATTAACAGCAATACCAACTACAGAGATTTAATTGGCATTTTATTGAGCCAAAGTAAGTAATATTTTTTGTAAAATGCTACAAGTATTTTTTTCACCTAATGAATACAAGCCCCAAAATACTGCTGACTTATTCGTAGCTAAGTTCATTTGACTTAATACACCACTTGCTGTGTAAGCAATAACTTGTTCAGCTAGGCCCAAGTTAAGATGTAGGATAAAAGTCACAGAGAACAGTGAATGGACTGAAACAGAATGCAGGCTTTCTGTTTTTGGCCCAAATAGTATTTTAAAAACAATTGTAATTAGCTAATTTAAAAGCTGATAAATTTCACATTAAAGTCATCCAGAATCTGGCTTTTCTTGAAAAAGCAAAATATTTCCAAATGCTACTCCCACATTCACCCAAGGAAACAGAATGAAGCCAATCATACCTATTTTTTTTCCAAAATGATAAAACAAGGTATTCTGTTTATAGAGTCAGAAAACGTTTATAGAGAGACCAGGTGTCTGCTTAAGGAAAAATCCATCCAAAATGTGGCAAACAATTGTGCTACTTCTAACAAAAATATTTTGCTTCCTTGAAGAATTTTTGTTTGGATGCCTGCAGCCATATATCTTATCCTGCCTCCTTTTCTCTGGCAGCTAGCAAACACAAAGTCAAGATGAGCTTCTGGAATTCTGCCCAAATCTGCTCCTCTCAAATTCTTTCCTAAACCAATAAACAGCATTGTTTTTCTTCTGGCTGCTTAAATGACAAACTTAGGGTCATTTTGGATACTCTTTTTCTATCATGATTATGTTTCTTTTTGTTAATTTTAATTGTATATTGACAGTTGTACATATTATGTAGTACCAAGTGTTGTTACAATTTTTGAACAAAATTTGGAATAATTAAAGTGATTAACATATCTAACACATCAAATTTTAGCTCTTTTTGTGATGAGAATATTAGAAATTTGCTGTCTTAGTGATATTGAATTGTACCATACTCAATTATTAGCTATATTCAACACGCTATGCTATAGATGTAAAAAGAAAAATCAAACTTATTCCTCCTTTCTAAATGAGGCTTTGTACTTTTTGATGATCATCTCTCCATTCTCTCCACCTCTAAGCCTCTGATAACCACCTGATGTGGTTTGGCTGTGTCCCCACACAAATCTCATCTTGAACTGTAGCACCCATAATTCCCACGTCATGGGAGGGACCTGGTGGGAGGTAATTGAATCATAAGGGTGGGTCTTTCCCTTGCTGTTCTCATGATACTGAAAAAGTTTCATGAGATCTGATGCTTTTATAAAGGGGAATTCCTCTACACTAGCTTTTTGCCTGCCACCATGTAAGACATGTCTTTGTCCCTCATTTACCTTCCATCATGATTGTGAGGCCTCCCCAGCCATGTGGAACTGTGAGTCAATTAAACTTCTTTCCTTTATAAACTATCCAGTCTTAGGTATGTCTTTATTAGCAGCATGAGAGCAAACTAATACACCATCATTCTATTCTCTGCTTTTATGGGTTCAATTGTTTTAGATTCCACATGTAAATGACAGTGTGCATTATTTGTCTTTCTGTGTTTTGCTCATTTCACTTAGCATAATGTTCTTGAATTTCAACCATATTGTATAAATTATAGAATTTCTCCTTTTTAAAGGCTGAATAGTATTCTGTGGTATATATATGCCACATTTTCTTTATCAATTCATCTCTGAATGGAAACTTAGGTTGATTTGATAACTTGGCAACTGTGAATAGCACTGCAATGAACATGGGAGTGCAGACATTCCTTCAACATGGTGATTTCAAATCTTTGGGGTAAATGTCCAGAATGGGATTACTGGTTGATATGGTAATTCTATGTCTAGTATTTTGAACTGTATTCCATAATAACTTTAGTAACTTACATTCCCACCAAGAGTAAGGGCTGCATTTTCACTATATCCTTGCCAACACCCACTGTCTTTTGCCATTTTGATTATAGCCATTATAATAAATATGAGATGGTATCTCATTGTGGTTCTAATTTGCATCTCCCTAAGGATTAATGAGATTAAGCATTATTTCATGTATCTGTTAGCCACTCTGTTGTTTAATTTCCATGTGTGTTTTAATTTTCTGAAGTTTCTGGTTTTATTGATTTCTAGTTTTATACTACTGTAGTTGAAAAAGGTACTTGATATAATTTAAATTTTCTTAAATTTGCTAAGATTTGTCTCATGGTATAATAAATATAATCTATCCTGAGGAGTATGCCATGTGCACTTAAGAAGAATATGTATGCTGTTGCTTTTGAATAGGATGCTCTATATATGTCTATTAGTTCCATTTGTTCTAATGGCTGGAAGTGTTTTGCCTACAGCATTTTGAATACATCATTCCACTCTTTCTTGAATTACAGGGTTTTTGCTGGGAAGTCCATTGATAGTGGTATTGGTACTCCTTTGTGTGATGTATTTCTTATTTCTCTCTGCTCTCAGAATTTCCCTTTGTCTTTGCTCTTTAAGAGTTTGATCATTATGTGTGGTGAGCTTCCTTAGGGTGAATTTGACTGAAGATCTCTGAACTTTCTGTGCCTGGATGTTGTCTTATTTCCTCAGATTAGGGAAGCTTTCAGCCATTATTTCTTTAAATTTCTTTTTAGAACTTTTTTTTCTTCTTTAACTCCTATTAAGTGTAGGTTAGGTGTCTTGATTGTGTCCCATAATTCCTGTAAGCTTTCTTCATTCTTTTCCATTCTTTCTTCTTGTTGCTCTGATTGGGTGATTTCAAATGTTCTGTCTTCAAGCTTATTGATTATTTCCTTTTATGTTCTAGTTAGATTTTAATTAACAAATAATAATTGTACATATACAGAGGGATCACTGTGATGTTTTGATACTTGTACACATTGTGTAAATATTAAATGAGGATATTTAGTAGAAACATTACCTCAAACATTTATCATTTCCTTTTGGTGAGAACATTCAAAACCCTTTCTTCTAGTTATCTTGAAATATATAATACAATATTGTTAACTCTAGTCACCTTTCTGGGCAATAAAACAACAGAACTTCTTCCTCCTATGTAACTGTAATTTTGTACCTGTTCAACAATCTCTTTCCATCTGCCCTTCCCCCTGCAATCTCCAGCCTCTGGTAACTACCATTCTACTCTGTACTTCTAGGAGATCATCTTTTTTAGATTCCACAAATGAGCAGGTCCATGCAGTATTTGTCTTTGTTGGCTGGCTTATTCCACTTAACATAATGTCTTCCAGGTTTATCCATGTTGCCACAAATAACAGCGTTGCAACTTCTTTGCTTCCATAGCTCGGCAAGTGGGAAGGAGTGGTACCCAGCAGCTTCTTCACTCCGGCAGCTCAGTGAGCAGGAGAGCATGACAGTTCCCTCACCACCCGCAGCTTGGCAAGCGGGAGTGTTACAGTTCTTACTCCCACAGTTTGGCGAGTTCTAGGTTCTTGTCCTGCAACAAAGAGGAATAAGGTACTTGGACACCAGAGAGTGAGTAAGGCAGAGTAAAATTTTATTGAGAGATAGAAGGAAAGCTCTCAGCAGCAAGACAGGGTTCGAAATTGGATTGCCATCTGTGAGGCTGAGTCCAGGGTTTTCATGGGCTTAGAATAGGGGAATGTGTTCCGATTGGTCTATGGGTGGGCTTGGAAAAGGTACCATTCGATTGGTTAAAAGGCATGATTCACAAGGAACCAATAGAGAGAGAGTGGGTGAGACGGAGTTGGAAGTTCTCACTCCAGTTGTGGATTCTATCCAGAACTGGTAGCTTGGTTTTCAGGCTTTAGACTGTCCTTGGCCTGAAGGTCGAGTTTCACCAGGGACCCATCCCTGTCTGCCTAGGAATTTGTCTGTCTCCTGTCAATATCAACAGGATTTTATTTTTTATGACTAAATAGTATTTATTGTATATACATACAATATTTTCTTTATTGGTTTATCCATTGATGAACCTATAGGTCGAGCCCATATTTTCGCTGTTGTGAATAGTACTGCCATAAACATGGGAGTCCAGGTAGCCCTTCAACATACTGATTTTCTTACTTTTGTATAAATACCCACTAGTGAGATTGCTGGATCATTTGGTAGTTCTACTTTTATTTTTTGAGAAACCTCCATACCTTTTCTTTAATGCTGGTATTAGTTCACATTCCCACCAACAATGTAAAAAGGTTCCAATATCTGTAAATGCAAATCAGCCTTTTTTTTCCTTATCTTTTTGATGGTACCCATTGTAATTGGGGTGAGGTAATATCTCATTGTGGTTTTGATTTGCATTTCTGTGATGATTAGCAATGTTGAGCCTTTTTTCATATACCTGTTGGCCATTTATATGTTTTCTTTTGAGAAATGTCCATTCAGGACTTTTGTTCATGTTCTAATTGGATTATTTGGTTTTGTGCTATTAAGTTGTTTGAGTCTCTCATATATTCTGGACATGAACTGCTTGTCAGATGCATAGTTTGCTCATATTTTCTCCCATTCTGTAGGTTGTCTCTTTACTGTTTGTTCCTTTATTGTGCAAAAGCTATTTAGTTTGATATAATCCCACTTGTCTATTTTGCCTTAGTTGCTTATGCTTTTGTATTCTTATCTTAAAAAATCCTTGCCCAGAACAATGTAATGAAGCCTTTACCCTATGTTTTCTTTCAGTAGTTTCACAGTTTCAAATCTTACATTTAAGTCTTTAATCCATTTTGAGTTGATTTTTTAATGCACTGAGAGATAGGAACCTAGTTTCATTCTGTATGGGGATATCAAGCTTCTTACCATCATTTATTGAAGAGACTGTTCTTTCCTCAACATATGTTGTTGGGGCATTTGTCAAAATCAGTTGGCTGTAACTGTGTGGATTTATTTCTGTGTTGTCTATCTGTTCCATTTGTCTATGTGTCTATTTTTATGCCAATACCATGTTGTTTGGTAGCTATAGCTTTAGCTGTAGCTTTGCAGTATGTTTTGAAGTCAGACAGTGTGATGGCCCAGCTTTGTTCTTTTTGCTCAAGATTGCTTTGGCTATTCAGGGTCTTTTGTAATTCCACACATTGATTTTCTTTATTTTTTTATTTTTGAGAACAGTGTTATTGGTACTTTGATAGGGATTACCATGAATCTATAAATTGCTTTAGTATATATTTTAGCAATATTAATTCTTCCAATTCATGAACACAGATTATCCTCTAATTTTTGTCTTTTTCAACTTATTTTATCAATGTTCTATAATTTTTATTGTAAATTTTTTTCCTTCTCAGTTAAATTTATTCTTAGGTTTTTAAATTTTGTTTGTTGCTATCATAAATTGGATTGCTTTCTTGATTTCTTTTTCAGATAAGTTGCTATTGATATATAGAAATGATACTGATTTTTATGTTGATTTTGTACCCTAAAACTACACTAGTTTTGTACCCTAAAACTACACTAAATTTATTTGTTAGTTCTAACAGTTTTAGTTAGAACTAAAACTTAGTTAAAATTAACTAAATTTTAGTTAGTGGAGTCTTTAGAGTTTTCTACATATGAGTACAATATCATGCTGTTTGCAAACAAGGAAAATTTGACTTCCTCCTTTCCAGTTTGGATGCCTTTATTTCCTTCCCTTTCCTAATTTGTCTAGAACTTCCAGTGCTACAATGAATAGGAGGGTGTGTGAGTTGGGGGGGCGGGTCTAGATCTTAGCAGAAATGTTTTCAACTCCTCCTTATTTGGCATGATATTATACGTGGCTTTGCCATATATGGCCTTTATTGTATTGAGGTATGTTCCTGTTTTTTTTTTTTTTTTGAGACGGAGTCTCGCTCTGTCGCCCAGGCTGGAGTGCAGTGGCGCGATCTCAGCTCATTGCAAGCTCCGCCTCCCGGGTTCACGCCATTCTCCTGCCCCAGCCTCCGGAGTAGCTGGGACTACAGGGGCCGGCCACCATTCCCGGCTAATTTTTTCTGTTTTTTAGTAGAGACGGGGTTTCACCGTGTTAGGCAGGATGGTCTCGATCTCCTGACCTCGTGATCCGCCCGCCTCGGCCTCCCAAAGTGCTGGGATTACAGGTGTGAGCCACTGCGCCCGGCCGAGATATGTTCCTTTTATACCTAATTTGTTGGGAGTTTTTATCATAAAATATTTATAAAATCCTTTTTTCTATGTCTATTGAAGTGATCACACAGTTTTTGTCCTTGATTCTGTTTATGTGATATGTCATGTTTATTGATTTGCATATATAAAATTGAATCATCTTTGTGTCCCTGTGATAAATCCTGCTGGATCATGGTAAATTATCTTTTTTATGTATTGTTGAATTTGGTTTGCTAGTATTTTGTTGAGGTCTGTGGTTTTCTGCTTTTGTTGTGTCCTTGTCTGGTTTTGGTATCAGGGTGATATTGGCTTAGTAGAATGAGTTTAGAAGAATTCCCTTCTCTTCAATTTTTTGGAATAATTAGCAAAGTATTGTTATAAGTTCTTTAAATGTTTGGTGAAATTTAGCAGTAAGGTGAAGAAAAGCCCTTGAGGTCCTGGACTTTTCTTTGATAGGAGACTTTTTATTACTGATTAGATCTCATTACTCATTATTGATCTATTCACATTTTCTATTTATTAAAGACTTAATTTTGGTAGGTTTTACGTGTCCAGGAATTTATTTATTTTTTCTAAATTTGGCTATTTATTGGTGTATAGTTGTTCATTATATTCTTTTATGATCCTTTGTATTTCTGTGACGTCAATGTAACATTTCCTTCTCCATCTATAATTTTGTTTATTTGAATCTTTCTCTTTTCTTCTTGGTCTTGCCAAAAGTTTGTCTATTTTGTTTATGTTTTTTAAAAAACAACTTTATGTCTCATAGACCTTTTGTTTTTTTTCAGTCTCTGTTTCATTTTGTTCTGCCATGGTCTTTATTATTTCTTTTCTTCTACTATTTTTCTTTTAAGTTTTTTTTTTTTTTTTGTAGTTTCTATGGGTAAAACATTAAGTTGTTTATTTAAGATCTTATTAAATTTTTGATGAATGTTTTTATTTCTATAAACTTCCTTCGTAGAACCGCTTTTGCTGTATATCATAGATTTTGGGTATGTTTCTACTTGTCTCAAGTTATTTTTAAATTTCTTCTTTGGCCTAGTCATTGTTCAGAAGTATATTCCTTTATTTTCATATAATTTTATAGTTTTTAAAGTTATTCCTGTTATTGATTTCTAGTTTTAATCCATTGTGGTAAAAAAGATACTTGATATGATTTTGATTTTTAAAAATTTGTTGAGACTTGTGTTTTAGCTTAATATATAATCTATCTTGGAGAAAGTTCTTTGTGCTGATGAGAAGAATGTATTCTGCAACTGTTGAGTGAAATAATCTGTAAATGTCTGTGAGGTCCATTTGAACCAGGGTTCGGTTTACATTCAATTTTTTTTGTTGATTTTCTGCATGGATGACTTGTCTGTTGCTGAATGTGGGTGTTGAAGTCCCCTGCTATTATTGTATTGCAGTCTCTCCCTTTAGATCTACTAACATGTGCTTTATGTATTTTGGTGCTCCATATTAGGTGCGTATATATTTATAATTGTTATATTCCCTTGATTAACTGACACTTTTATCATTATATAATTAACAATTAATTGATACTTTTATCATTATTTAATTATATAATGATCTTTGTCCCCTTTTATAGTTTTGGACTTACTGTCTAGTTGTCTGATGTAAATATAACTACTCCTGCTTTCTTTTGGTTTCCATTAGCATGGGATATCATTTTTCATCCCTTTATTTTTAATCTGTTTGTGCCCTTAGGGATGAAGTGAATGTCTTATAGGCAGCATATAGTTGGGTGTTTTCCTTTACTTTTCCATACTCTATATTTTTTCATTGGAGGATTTAATCCTTTTATAGTTGAGGTTGTTATTTACAGGTAAGGACTTACTATTGCCATTCTGTGAATTGTTTTCTGATTGTTTTGTATATCTTTTTTCTTTCATTTTTCTTGTTTACCTTTGTAGCTTGACAGTTTTCTGTAGTAATGACGTTTGATTCATTTTCATTTGTGTATCTGCTGTAATTTTTTAGTGTGTGCCATATGTGTGGTTGCTCTGGGGCTTACATTAAATATTATGGCTATAAAAATGTATTTCGGTTGATAACAACTTAACTGTGGTCATTGACAAACATTCTAGACTTCTACCCTAGCCCTCATACAATTTGAATTTTTTGCCTTACTTTACATATTTTATATTATATATTCCTTAACAACATATTGTAGTTATTGTTAACATTGTCCACTTTGATTTTTAACTTTCACACTACAGATTTGAAAGATTGTATACCACCATTAGAATAATGCAGTAGTCTGAATTTGATTGTGAGTTTACCTCTACCGATGAGTTTTATACTTTTATATGGTTTATGGTAGTAATTAACATCCTTTTACTTCCAGCTGAAGCACTCCCTTAGCATTTCTTATAAGACTGGCCTTGTGATGATAAATTTCCTCAGGTTTTACTTGTCTGGGAAATATTTTATTACTCCTTCATTTTTGAAGGTTAGCTTTGGTGGGTATGGCATTCTTGGTGGATTCTTTTTTTATTTTTTTTCTTTGAGCACTTTGAATATATCAGCCCATTCTTTTCTGGCCTGAAAGATTTCTGCTAAAAAATCTGCTGATAGTTTAATGATAATTTTCTTATATGTGACCAGGCACTTTTGGCGCTTTCAGAATTCTCTCTTTGTCTTTGACTTTTCACAGTTTGATTATAATGTGACTTGAAGAGGACATCTTTCGGTTGAATCTAATTGAGGTTCTTTGAATTTCTTAGATCTGAATGTGCTTATATCTCCCAAGACTTGTGAAGTTTTAATCTATTATTTCATTAAGTAAGCTTTCTGTACTTTTCTTTATTTCTTCTCCCTCTGGTATTCCCACGATGCAAAAATTTGTTTGTTAATGGTGTTGCACACACCTTGTAGGCTTTTTTACTTTTTAAAACTCTTTTTTCCCCTTTGATTGGGTTATTTCAAAAGACCTGTCTTTAAGTTTAGAATTTCTGTTTTCTTCCTGATCTTATCTGCTGCTGAAGCTCTCAGTTGTATTTTTTTATTTCATTCATTGAAGTCTTCAATTTTAAGATTTTTGTTTGACTTTTTAAATAATCTCTGTTTGTTGAATTGTCTATTTGTATTTTCTTTTATCTCACTGAATTTCCATAAGATTATTATCTTGCAGTCATTTTCAGGCAATTTGTAAATTTTCCCTTCTTTATGATTAATTACCTGAACATAATTGTGCTCCCTTGGTGGCATCATGTTTCCTTGTTTTTTCATATTTTGTGTGTCCCTGTGTTGATACCTGTGTATTTTGTGGAGCGATTACCTTTTCCAATATTAGAAAATGGTTATTTAGGGAAACTTTTTCACCTGCAAATGTGTCCTAGGGTGTTGGTTGGATTTAATGCATTAGATTTGGTTCTAAGTAGGTGCAACAATGTAGTCAATGAAGTTTCTTCAGCTGTAGTCAATGTCAGTGATGCCTGTGAATGTCTCAGTGGCCTAGACGGCAAGAGTTTGTGCAGCTGCTCCAACAGGTCAGGTGCACCTCTCTGCTGAGGGTGGGTGTACCAGGTTGTTTTGTGTGCCTTGTGTTCATGGGTGCTACTTTTTTGGGATCTGGCATGGTCTCCCACTGGGGTCAGGGTGCTGGGCTGTTCCAGGTGCCACAGGTGTACAGGGACTGCTCCACTAAGGTCAGGTGCAGCCTCCCCACTGGGCAAGATTTCCTGTTCTTTTGGGGGCCAGGGAGCCACTTAGAGTCTGGTACCAGGATTATGGCTGTTCCACTTGGCCTAAGCTTTCTGTAGCCAAATCTGAGCATTGCAGCCACTGAGATGAGAACAATGGAGTGCCTCCTAGGAGATTGTTACCAGGGATAAAAGGCTGTAGCTGCTTAGCTGCAGAATGATGTGCTATTATGCAGGTGAGTAGCATAGTGGCAGTGGAGCCTCAGGGATGAGGATATATATGCAAGGCCTATTGGCTCCTAGAGCAGTGGCTCTGGTCTCAAGATTTTACCTTAAAGTAGCTGCTTGGATCATGGGCATACACAATATGGGTTTTTTGGGGGGTAATGCAGCCGTGTGAACTTCAGTCAGTTGGCTAGCCTGGGCTCAGAGCCTGTGAGTACTTAAGAGTTCTCTAGCAGCAAAGACTGTAAGTATTTGCATTTTTAATGATACCTTCTGGGGTCTCCTGCTTAACTTTTTCTCTCAAAATAAGTCCCTCCTGGTTCCAACTTGATGCTAATTGGGGAGACAGGGTTGCAAAGGCAGGGTGTTTTGTTCTTTTTTTTTTTTTTTTTTTTTGAGACAGAGTCTAGTTCTGTTGCCCAGGCTGGAGTTCAATGGTGCAATCTCGGCTCACCGCAACATGTGCCTCCTGGGTTCAAGCGATTCTCCTGCCTCAGCCTCCTGAGTAGCTGGGATTACAGACATGCACCACCACGGCTGGCTAAGTTTTTTATTTTTAGTAGAGATGGGGTTCCACCATGTTGTTCAAGCTGGTCCTGATTTCCTGACTTCAATCCACCCGCCTTGGCCTCCCAAAGTGCTTGGATTATAGGCGTGAGCCACCGCGCCCGGCCTGTTCTATTTTTTTATGTGGCAATCCTGAGTTCCCTGATTTACAGTGTCTCTACCACTCTTCCACTGAACACCAGCACTCTCCTTTAAATACTGTAGTTGAAATATGGTTGTTTATTGCTCGTTTTGGTCCTTTTGTTGTGAGGGACATAGGTGTTAGGCACCTCTAATCAGCAAGCTTGCTGACTTCCCTCACCAATTCTTTTTTCAATTTGGTTGAGCTAGCTATTAAAAGTATTTCTTCTTTTCTTCAATTCAGTAATTGCATTCTTCATCTCTAAGATTTCTGAGGTTTTTAAAATATTTCTATTTCTTTGTCAAACCTCATTTTGTTTATATATGGTTTTTCAAATTTTTTAAAATTTTTCATCTGTATATTAATAGAGTTCTCTGAACTTTTTAAAGAGGATTATTCTAAATTCTTTTTCTGTCATTTTATAGGTCTTTCTTTTGGTCCATTGTTTGAACTTTTGGTCCATTGTTAGTTTCTATTGGAGGTGCCATGATTTCCTGAGTCTTTGTAATCCTTATATTCTCCCATTGGTGTGTGTGTGTTTGCAGCGACAACCATCTTTTCTGGCTTTTTCAGATGTTTCTTGGCAGTGATAGATCTTCGCTATTTAGTCTAGCCTATGATTGATTCTTTTTGGGCCAGCTGGCATTAATTCTGGCCAAGCTAAGCTTGCTTTCAGGTTCTCTAGATGGCTTGGCTGCTACCTTTGCTCTGCATTCATGTGGAGCAGCTGGCTAAGTTCTGCTACCCAGCAAGAAAACTGGCTGAGCTCTGGAATTAGGCTAAGCTCCGGATGGGCACTGCAGTCACCTCTGATCTACCTGGGCTGCAGTATGTATTCCCTGACCAGAAGGGACCATATATGTATCAGCAGTTGCACAGTGTTGCAGGACGGTCCTTGAGGTTAAGTGTATCAGTATGAATGGAGCAACTGCTATGTTCAATAGAAATGCATGACTGAGATTTGCCTCCCTTTCTGGGTCAGGTATGGGGATGGGCTTTGAGGCTGGGGGGATTGCTGATTAAACTCCCTGGTGTGCCAAACTAGTGCTTATCAAATTTTGCCCAGTTCTGCTGTGGCAGAGGCTGGCAATCCTGTCCTTGTGGTTCACATTAGCTAGTCTCACAGTTCTTTACACGAGTGAAATTAATCCCTGGTACAGCAGAGAAAGGCTGGAAGGCAAGGCAGGGCTTCTCCTGGATCCGCTGTGTAACAAAGACTGGTAAATCTGTTTCAGTGGCTCATATGGGAGAGTCATCCAGCATATCCCTGTGTTTGGGGATAGTTCGCTGACCACAGTGACAGGGGCTGGAGCTGAGACCGGTCCCCTTCAAGATCTGCTGTGCAACAGAGTCAGGCATGTCTGTCCTAGTGGCTCAGCTAGTGTGCATGTCTCACAGCAGTTCCCTACATAGATTCCCTGACTTCAACAGAAGGGGCTAGAGCTGAGACCAAGCCCCTTTGAGATCTGCTATGGCACGGGGTGGGCAAACCTGTTGCAGACTCTCTGACACGTGCATCTCCCAGCAGTTTCCTGCACAGGTGATATATTTCCCTGGCTGAGGCAAAGGGTAGTTGAGCCTCAGATGGATAAGTCTCCAAGCAGTTCTCTGCATGTGTAGGATACTTCCTCGGCTTTATGGCAGAGAAGGGCTTGAACCAAGACAGGGTCTCTCTAAGATCTACCGTGGGAATGAAGCCAAAAAGCCGGTCATGGTGGCTTAGATGGGTAAGTCTCCCTCTGGGTCCTTGTTGAGGCAGTACTCAGCTGGGAAAACAGCTGAGGGGTCTGGAATTGAGTTACGGACAACTTTTGGCTCCACTACTGCTATGGTTTGGATATGGTTTGTCTGGCCCCACCAAATCTCATGTTGAAATTTGATCCCCACTGTTGGAGTTGAGTCCTGATGGGAAGTGTTTGTGTTGGGACAAATCCCTCATGAGTGGCTGGATGCCATTCTTGTGATAATGAGTGAGTTCTCACTGTATTTGTTCCTCCAAAAGCTGGTTGTTAGAAAGAGTCTGGTACTGCTCCGTCCCCTCTTGTTTTCAGTCATGCCATGTGATCTCTGCATGCTGGTTCCCCTTGCCTTCCACCTTGAGTAGATGAAGCATGAAATTCTCACCAGAATCCAAACTGGCACCATGGATCTTGCACAGTCTGCAGAACTGTGAGCCAAAGAAACCATTTTTCTTTATAAATTATCCAGCCCCGTAAATATAATGGACCCATAAAAATTTTGATGTCAAAATTCCTAAAATTTGTGATTCTGTTACCTTACATGGCAAAAGGAAAACTACGGTTGCAGATATTACTTTATAGCAATGCAGAAATGGACTAAGACAAGCACTGAGACCAATGACTCTCACAAAGAGACTTTTGTCCATGGATAGGCACAGATTTCTTATGTGAGGAGATATGAGTAGTAACTTCCTATTTCATGATCTTGCTGACATCATTTTTCGTGATTCAGGTTTAAACTAAATGACTAAATGTGACTAGATTTAGTCACATTTACCTAGTGGCTAACTAGGTGACTAAATGTCACCTTCTCGTTAGCCTCTGTATAGGTAAAGAGGAAATAAAAGCTAAGAGACCAAAGTTGAATGCTTACTAGAAGTTTTACGTTTCCTAGTAGGAAAAGTAATCCTACATGGCAGTTAAAACTTGGGGCAGTAAACATGGGAATAGCCCTTTCAGAGCTACAAAGATCTCTGTCTCATTTTAGAAGAGCCATATTTCAAAGTGCCACTGATTGCTGGCAATATCTAGGCTTATTGATTAGGTATCGTGTAAAGGCTGGGCTGCCTGAGACTGGTTTCTGCTGTATCATGAATTACCTATTTTAGAATTATATCTTTCATCTGCCTTTGCTACACTGATGAGGTACCCAATTCAGCAATATTGTATCCAGTTGTTATTTTAACCAAAGTGAGTTGTATACCACTGTCAACAGCTGAGATAACCCTGTCAGGGCTCCCTGGCCCTTAATCTGAAAGACCAGTAAATGCTCCCTTTTTACCCCCATCCCATTATCCACATACACATAATACTTACTTTTCTCCATTAAAATATATGTAATATATTATGTATTTTACTTACGTTGTTCTTGTTCATCTTTCCCATTAAAATATAAACTCCATGGTAGAAATTTATATTTTCTTTTTACTGCTATGTCCTCATTACCTAGAGCAGGGTCTGCTTAATAGTAAACAAACAATAAATACCTAATTAACACTAAGATATAATCCTTTACTAGCAAGTGTACCTTCATGTTGCATCGTGTTGAAATAGAATAAGGTACAAATTAATTATAATAAAAAATAAACATTTAAAACATTTCTGTAGATTTTTACACATTAAAAGCAAAGCAATGATATGACATTAGTTATTGTAGAAGGCAGAATAATGGTCCCACAAAAATTTTGATGTCAAAATCCCTAAAATTTGTGATTCTGTTACCTTACATGGCAAAAGGGAAACTAAGGCTGCAGATGAGACTAAGGTTGCTAATCATCAAACCTTAAGAAAATGAGATTTGGGGGATTTGGGGGGTGGCCCAATGTAATCACAAGGACCTTGTGATTACACTTTCAGAAGTGAAACAGGGAGGCAGAACAGAAGGTCAGAATGATACGATGTGAGAACTCAACCCACTGTTGCTGGCTTTGAAGACAGAGGAGAGGCTATGAGCCATGTAATACAGGCAGCTTCTGGAAGCCGAACAGTGAGACCCATGTCAGACTTCTGACCTACACAGCTATTAAAAAAAAAAAATGTGTGGTTTAAGCCAAGTTGGTGGTGCTCTGTCATAGCAGTAATAGAAAACCAATATAGTTATTTTTAAAAAATTGATGTGGTTACTTTAAACATTTTAATTTTTGACCTCTTCTTGATCAAATAATTGTTACTTATGTATTTTTGTTTCTTGATCAAATAATTGTTATTTATGTATTTTTTTAATTAAAAGTAAATACTTACACATTTTGCCTTTCCTGTGATTGGAGTACTCTTCTGAGTCATCAGATTCACATGAACAAAGGACTCACATGAACTATTTGCCTTGGATGAGGTAGCGCAGTGTCCATCTCTCTAAATCAATGCTCAAATTAAAATTTTCAGATGATATAAAATGTTATCATTAGAAAATGACCACAAGTCAACTGTAACAAAAATTATTATACAATTAAAACAAAATTTGAAGAAAACAAAAACCAATGAACATTTAATGTTTAGTATTCTAAATGTTCTTTCTCAAAATTAATAGAGTAAAGCAATCCATCTCTAACGATTGACTTTGAGGCTGGTAAATTCCTGTTAATGTTTCAGGTCTTTTAAGTCTTCAAACTAGTTGAAAACTTTTGTTAGTATCATTCAGCATTTAATATTTGCAATTATTAAATAATTATTCACTTCAAATAATGGAATAAATGAAGCTTTTTGAATATCCCTTATTTGAACCTCCACAGGTGAAAATTATAGCAATTATTCTGTTCCTCAAATTCCTAAGACTTTTTCTCTTTTTTAGCCAGAGATAGTATGGTCTGAAAATGATTTGGACATTTTCCTTTTCCATTGTCACACCTTAGTACTGCCGTTGCATTTCTGTAAGAACATTAACTCTTGCTGTTTTTCTTTTTTTCTCAGCAACCATTTCTTGGCTACTTCTTTAGAATATATTTTTATATAAATAGAACATGGCAAAACATTTTTAAAACTAATATAGTATGTTCTATTTAAGGTAAAGGAAAGTTTTGTATGTGTGTCATCATCTCCTTTCCTTCTTCCTGGGTATCTTTGACTGCATTTTGCAAATGTTTATCTTCCCTTAGTTTAGTATTGCAACATTCTAACTTCATACAGAAAAACAAAATCAAACACATACACATCCACTTGCTAAACTGAAATTTCTGATTCATGTATGTGTAAATCACCTGTGGTAGCTCCATGCTTATCCCTAAAAATGTCTGGAACTATGGTATTGACTCTTGGACAAGATAGGAATGAAATATGCTAGCTCATGATTGGTAATGTGCTAAGATCAAAACTCCCCTGGAGGCATCTTGTACCAGCTGGTCAAAATTATCGTAAATATGTAGATTGGTGGTCTAAACCTGGTGCATCTGGTTACACAGCCTAGTTTGACTAAGTTGTTAGTGTGGTATCTGCATCAATGACTCTTAGTAAACACAAGACTGGGTATCCTTGAGACAGAGGCAATCACACTTATCTTGATGGTTTGTGATCCAGAGATAGTGCTTATCCCGTGTGACTGAGATAGGACCCTGGAAGCTATGCCTGGATGCCTATAATCTGCCTGATAGTTTATTTTTCTGGCTAAATTGAATTATTAGTCTTTATTAAAGCTTTATGTTTGTGTGCTCTGTGGCATCTCTTGAGTCTTTTAATTATACAACCCTCTGTAATTGCTGTAATGTCTGACTTCATTAAATGGTTCTAGGAATCAACTGGCCTGGAAACTATGATATTGGCAAAATTGTTTTATTTCTCTAAGTACCAAATTTGCTTTTCTTAAATAATTTTTGATATTTTTCAGTTTTCTTTGATGGCTATATTAAACACACTTAAAATGCTTCCAAGTAAGTGTTCATGTAACAGATGTTTTCCCCCTAATTATTAAAGCAGCACATTTGGAAAATATTGACTTTCTCTATTTTCCCCATTGGTAAGGTAAACGTTTTAAAAGCAGCCAAGGTTAAGAAGTATAGTCAACACAGCTGCAAACGCTGCAACCTAAATGAATTCATAAAAATCAACGGAAGAGTAAACACCATAATGTTCCAGTATAGAATTTCAATTGTCAGGACAGGTGAAACAACTTGGATTCTGAAACTTTATTTATTCTGTGTGGATTAGTCAGGGTTCTCCAGAGAGACAGAACCAATGGAATATATATAAGCCTGGAGTTCTGATGTTTGAGGGCAGAAGAAGAAGGTTGTTTCTGCCTCAGAAGAGAGGGAGTGAATTTGCCTTTCCTCTGCCTTTTTGTTTTATCCAGGCCCCCAGCCAATTGCATGACCACATTGAGACCAGATCTTCTCCACCAGTTGAACAGGCTCACACACGAGTCTCCTCTGGAAATGCCCTCACAGACACACCCAGGAATAATGCTTTACCAGCTCTTTAGGTGTTCTTTAATCCAGACATGTTGATACCTAAAATCGGCCTTCACACTGTGTAACCACAGCACCAGGAGAAATGACAGGCAGGTACTGTCTCTACAAAGTGTTCCATCTCGCACAATCAGGGCATAGCCTAAAGGCACAAAAATTTCTCCCTATGATCTTGGTCATTGTTCTCTATCTGAACACCTCTCACAATCTATTAATTTCTTTTCTCTCTCTTATAGTCACAAGAATTTAAACTTTATTACCTATGTGTCTCCAAGTTTCCTGCTGACTGACCTGTCAATTCAAATGCCTCTCATGGTTTCCTAATTTTATTGGCTCTGTACATTCTATTTATTTTTGGTTTAATCAAAACAGCACACGGACACAGTCAAAAAGTCAAGTAAAATTAATAACTTTATAATGTAAAAGCAGGATCCTGCTCCATACTTCCCTACTGCAGATTCTTACTAACTGAAACAATTACTTTCAACTCTTTGTAGCTATTTTTCCTGGTTTTCGCCTTCATTCCAAGTGACACATTTATATGAACGTTTCTTAATTTTTCATTTTTATGTATTTGTTAGTGATTTCCAAGTGTAAATGATAAGAAATAAGTTTCTTATTGCTCTAACTCCCACATACACACCAATGCACATTTTTTTTCTGTCATTCAGCCTCATCAAGGGGTCATAATTTTGCTTCATGCAGTACATAATGCTTATTTTTGACTCTATACACTTTTTCACAGACGAATTAGCAAAGAACAATTACTTGTAGGGGAGGATGGGTGAAACAAAAGAGTGACTAAGGCAGAAACTAGCCAGGTGTTCTCAAACTCCGTTCCTCCTTTCTTCCTGTACACTTGGTTAGAATACATTTCTCACCCTCCCTTTCAGCTGGATGAATAGACGTGTGACTGAGTTCAAGTAAAAGGAGTGTGAGTAAAAGTGACACGAACCACTTCACAGCATCCTGCATGCAGCCCTTCAAGCTGTTTTTCTTTAACAAGCTTAGCAGAGATAAGCATAGAAATGTTAGAAGCAAGAGTCAAAGATGGCTGAGTCTGAAGAAGGAAGGAGGCTATGGCTGTATGGAGGAGAGCTGCCTGGTAAGCAGGAGCACCAATTTCAAGTCAGAAAGAAAGAAGGAGAGAGAGAGAGAAAAAAAAAAAAGAAAGAAAGAAAGAAGGAAAAAGAAAGAGAAAGAAAGAAAAAGAAAGAAGGAGAGAGAAGGAAGGAAGGAAGAAAGGAAGGGGAAAGGAGGAAAGGAGGGAGGGAGAGAAGGAAGGAAGGGAAGGAAGGGAAATTTCAGGGTTTTGTCTATTACAAATAAGTTAGGTAACAATTCGCAAACATTTGCTATATTTCAAATTATTTTCTAAGCACTTTATGAGTACTAATCATCTAGCAAACTTATTCGTTAGAATATTATCTTTATTTTATTGAAAAGGAATCTCAGAAAGTTAAAGAATAAAACTAGTTTAACTGTATACATCTAGTAACTGGTGAAGCTAGAATTTTTGTTCATTCATTCTGCTTCCGAAGTCCAGCTTTTAACTACTATTTGAAGCTGTTACAGTTCTTTGTAATGAAAGGTTTGAAGGGTAGATTTTTGGATCTTCTGGCTGATTGTAAGCTCTTCTTAATATTTGCAGTCAGTTCCTCTGTTATTGTCTCAGAATTTCATTTGTCCTAAGAGAGTGGAGGAACTGGAGATAGGTAAGGATCCTAAAGATCACTGGAATACTTAGTTCATTTTTCCTCTTGAAACTTTATATTGGGGAAGCAGTTACTTTCTTCTGAAAGTGAATCTGGGGACAACATTTTAAAATGGCTTTCTTGGCATTCATAAAGCTGGGAACAGGGTTTTATTTGGAATCAAGCTGTTCTCTAAACACCGCCAAGAAAGAAATTTGAAAAGAGGTCAGGGAAGTACAAGGTGATATTTTATTGGGTCAGAATTTATATTATAACCCCACACACTTATAGCTGGGTAATCACATTTCCTGTGCAACAATAGTAATGTTGCCACAACTATATAGACTACAAAATGCTTTCTCATCATACATAAGATCCACTTAATAACACTGGTAAAAAATATGCCACAGATGATATGCATATCTGACAAAAAGCTCCTATACACAGAATTCTTAAAATGCAAAAATAATGCATGTCAAAACAATAAAACTAATAATTAGTATTATGAGCAAAAAGCTTCAACAGTCACATCAAAACAGAAAGTATCAAATGGCTAAGAAACATCTGACTAGATGTTAATCCATTTAATAACACTACAATGTATGCATGTTTCATTATAATTTTTAAAATAAGCTTCTTATTTATGTATGACATACCTATATAAAATGAGTACTGGAAGTGTAAACTTTGATGGGTTTTAATAATGTGAATGCACCCATGTAACTGGCTTTTGGATTGAGAAAAATAACATTGACAACACAATAGAAGACATCATCATGTCCTTCCTAGTCACTCTCCTTCCTTAAGTATACTTACTTTCTGACTTTGGACACACAGCCTGGTTTTGAATTTTACATAGTTGGAGTCATGAAGTTTGTACTTTTTTGTGTCTTAATTTTCCAGTCAAAATTCACCTGTGTTCTTGTACAGAGCTATAGTTCAGACTAATAATTGTACAGTGATCAGTTGTATAAATATACCATGGTGAATTTATCCACTTGTCTTTTGATGGAGGTTTAGATTGTTTCCAGTTTCATCTATTATGTGTTTTTGTGAAATACTTCTTCATGTATTTTGGTGAACATATGTATACATTTCTCTTAAGTTTTTATCTATGAGTGGAACTGCCCAGTTTAGGATATACATACGTTCAGACTTAGTATTTTCTGACAAAAGAGTTTTTAGTGAGATTATGTCAACATACATTAACACCAGCAGTATGTGAGTTCCAGTTGCTACATACTAACACTAACATTTGTCCTATAATTTGCTAATTCATATGGGTTTATAATGATGCCTCTTTTTTTTTATTTTACTTTAAGCTCTGGGCTACATGTGCAGAATGTGCAGGTTTGTTATATTGGTATACATGTGCCATGGTGGTTTGCTGCACCTATCAACCTGTCATCTAGGTTTTAAGCCCCACATGCATTAGGTATTTGTCCTAATGCTCTCCCTCCCCTTGCCCCTCACACCCTAACAGGCCCCAGTATGTGATGTGCCTCTCCCTGTGTCCATGTGTTCTCATTGTTCAATTCCCACTTACGGGTGAGAACATGAGGTGTTTGGTTTTCTGTTCCTGTATTAGTTTGCTGAGAATGGTGGCTTCCAGCTTCATCCAAGTCCCTGCAAAGGACATGAACTCATTTTTCTTTTTTTTTTTTTTTTTTGAGACGAAGTCTCGCCCTGTCACCTAGGCTGGAATGCAATGGCACGATCTCGGCTCACTGCAACCTCTGCCTCCCGAGTTCAAGCAATTCTTCTGTCTCAGCCTCCCGAGTAGTTGGGATTACAAACACGTGCCTCCACGCCCAGCTAATTTTTGTGTTTTTAGTAGAGACAGGATTTCACCATGTTGGCCAAGCTGGTCTCAAACTCCTGACCTCGTGATCCACCCACCTCGGCCTCCCAAAGTGCTGGGATTACAGGTGTGAGCCACCGTGCCCAGCCCGAACTAATTCTTTTTTACGGCTTCATAGTATTCCATGAATTTCTCTGGTAACCAATGAAGTCTGCAATTATTCAGGTGTTTATCAGGCATTTTGACACTTTCTTCTTTGATGTGACTTTGAAGCCTTTGCTCATAATACTAATAATTATTTTTACTGTATTGACTTTTATTATTATTGCATTTTAAGGATTCTGTATCAGATATGCATATCTCTGTCAGATATGCATATCATCTGTGGGTATACCTTTTTACTCTCTTGATGTCTTTGAATAAGAAAACATCCTTACTTTTATTGTAATCCTATTTATCACATTTTCCCCCCTTCAATTAGTGCTTTTTCAGTTCAGTTCAAGAAAACTTTGCCTTCTAAGGCAGTTAAAATTTTATAATTTTTTTAAAGTTTTGTTTTACTTATCACATGTAGAATAACAATCAAACTGGAGTTAATTTTTTTTTTTTTTTTTTTTGAGACAGAGTCTTGCTCTGTCGCCCAGGCTAGAGTGCAGTGGCGCAATCTCGGCTCACTGCAACATCCACCTCTCGGTTCAAGCGATTCTCCTGCCTCAGCCTCCTGATTAGCTGGGATTACAGGTGCGTACCACCACACCTCACTAATTTTTGTATTTTAGTAGAGACAGAGTTTCACCATGTTGGTCAGGCTGGTCTCGAACTCTTGACCTCATGATCCGCCCGCCTCGGTCTTCCAAAGTGCTGGGATTACAGACGTGAGCCACTGCGCCTGACCAAGATTTCTTTTTATTTTACATAATTATCCAATTGACTCAGCATCTTTTATTAAAGAAAAGCATCATTTTCCATTGCACTGCAATGTCCCCTTTGTCACAGTTCAACTGAGTGGAGATGTGTGGCTGTTTCTGGACTTGCTATTCTATTCCTTTGGCCACTTCTGTTTGTTCCAGTCCCTTATTGCCTTATTTATCTAGGTTTGTAATCAATCATTGTGTCTAATAGTAAAAGTCTTTTAACTTTGTTTCTTTTCATCTTCTTCATCAATATTATCTTGGATACTTGCATTTCCATTTCCATTTTATGATGAGCTTACTAATTTCTTTCATGAAATTACTAAGCCTTTGATTATGTTTAATCTATAGATCAATTTTAGAAAAATTGATGCCTTCATAATATTGAATCTTTCAACCTAAGAACATAGTATACATTTTTTTTTAATTTACTCTGGTCTTTAATTTCTACCACTAATTTCTATTGCTTTCAAGATAAAAATATCACACATCATTTACAAGAATCAGCCCTTTGTTTTTGATATTATTTTAAAAGCTATTTTTTAAAAAAATTTATTTTCTATGTATTTTAAGATATATATGTAAAATTGATTTTTATTTATTGAGTTTATACCTGATCTTTATATATTTAATCTTAATTTATTAAATTACATTGGAATAATTAATTTTTTTAGGGACAGTGGTTACTTTAGAGACACCTTTAAGTGTGCTGTTTACCATGTTTTTCTAGACTGTTTTTATCAAATTAGGGAAGTTTCTTTCTCCTCCTGATTGGGTATTGAATTAATAAGTTTTTCTATTTATCATTTATTGGAGAAAATTATTTTTCTCCTTTTTTAAGGCAATCTGGTGAATTACATTGAATGTCAAATGTTAAACCAGAAAATATAATTAATCATAATATATTATTTTCCCAAACATTACTGGATTTCACTTGCTAATGTTCAATTTGTTAATGTTATGTTAGTGAGAGAAAATTTTCAGAAATTTATACTTTATTTTAATAAAGTTTTATTGGGTTTGGTGTTAACAAGGCTGGTCTCATAAAATGAATTGGAGTGGGAAGTATTAACTTATTTTTTAATTTTCCCTGGAAGAATTTGTGTAAGATTTGCTGTTATTTATTACTTAGATGTTTGCTCTAAATAAATGGATGATGCTTCCTGAAAAGTTTTTGTTGTTAATGTTGTTTTAAATTTAGAGACTTAATTTTTAATAGATATAAAACTAATAAATTTTCTAACTCTTTTTGTGTCAGTTTGGATAAGTTGTGTTTTTCAAGGGTTTTGTTCATTTCATCTAAATTTTCAAATTCATTGCCTAAAGTTTTAAAATAACAAATCTGTTTAATATCTATAGAATCTATGGTTTTCATTCTTAATATTGTTTTTTCTACACCCTCGAATTTTTTCTTAATGAATCTAGTAGTGGTTTATGAAGTTTACTGTCATTTTTCTTTTTCTTTTCTTTTCTTTTTTTTTTTTTTTTTGTGTGTGTGTGTGTGTGCGCGTGTGTGTGAGATGGAGTCTCACTCTGTCACCCAGGCTAGAGTGCAGTTGTGTGATCTTGGCTCACTGCAACTTCAGCCTCCCAGGTTCAAGTGATTCTCCTGCCTCAGCCTCCCGAGTAGCTGGGATTAAAGGCATGCACCATCATGCCTGGCTAATTTTTGTATTTTTAGTAGAATCAGGGTTTCATTACGTTGGCCAGGATGGTCTCAAACCCATGACTTCGGGTGATCCACCTGCCCAGGCCTCCCAAAGTGCTGGGATTACAGGCATGAGCCACCGCACCTGGCCCGACTATCATTTTTCAAGAACCAAATCTTGGATTGACTGATACTTTCCCTTATTGTTCATTTGTTTTGTATTTTTTAATTGTTGATTTCTGCTATTGTGTTTATAATTTCCTTCCTAACAATTTTTTATGTTTAACATACTGCTTGATTCCAAGCTACTTTATTCTTTGATTTCTCCTTTTCTAGTGTATGCAATATAAAAAATATTTTTACATTATTATTGCTTTTCTAGGTATTCCTGGTAGTTGCATTGGTCTGTCACAGGAATCCCATCATACTTTGAAATAGAAATTCATTATTACTGCATTTAATTACATTTTTTCGGAACAAAGGATTTGTATGTTAATTGTTAAAATGCTTATATAGTTACAGATATATGCATGTATATGTTTATGCAGTGTATTTTAAGACAATTGAATTTGTTGCAATGCTATCAAAAATATATTACTATTAAACTTTTATGTTTTTAAACATTATTCTCTATTTTGCAGTTTCCATATTATAAAATATTTTAGAATATAATTCTTTATTGTTTTATAGTATTTCATTTTGCAGTAGTATCATGTATCATTATGTTTATATTTCCGTATTTATAGAAATTTAGATTTTCTCATTTTTTGTTAGTCTAATTTTTTCTCCTATTTGCATATCTATATCTCTTTGTTAAAATCATAAATTGTTTCCCTAAGGCAGTCTCAGAAAATTATAATTACCAGGTCAAAATGAGTAACTTCTTAAAGACAACAAGAGATGCTTCAAGAAGACAAAATATTTTTACTTCTATTTAAAGATGAGTAAACTAAGGCTTGGAAGAGTAGATAATGCTGGAAATTAAAACCTATTAACTGTCAGAGGTAACATTAAAGTATAGTTCACTCCACCTTCTTGTATAATTTGGTACCTTCTTACTGAGGCACTTTTATACAATTTTATGTTATAAGAAAACAAAATTCATCCAGTAGAAACATTGTATGGACCACAGTGAAAGTCAAATCAGAAAGAAAAACATTAGGCATTGTGATATTAAATTACTGATGTCGATTATTTTTTCCAGGACTACAGGGAGAAAAAATCTTACCACAAGAATCAGCTGCTCTGCCTTCCAGTTCACTTTCAAACCCCTTCAAATACATCAATATCTTCCTGACCATATCAATATTATTTTTAAAAGTTAGACAATGAACTTGAATTTTCTGCAGATGGCAAGTCATTTACTGAAATGGAAAAAATGTATGAATCCCGAGGGATATCATGACCCATTAACAGTGGGATGCAGTCCTACATTGAATAATAATTTAGAGCTATTACTAAGATAATTAGAGAGCCAGTTTGCCACCAGAAGGGTTAGACCTTAGCTTCTCCTTTTATTAAAGAGAAGATCCTGATCTGTAAATGAAAAGAACCCAAAGTTCATTAATACCATAACCCCAACATCTGCCTGCCATAAAAAGATAATGATTTAGTATAAATTAATTTCAACTCTTCAGGTGCTGCAGATTTTATCAGACAATTACATCACTGGCATTCATTTTCACGTTGTATTACTTTCAACTTAAAGTTAAATGTTCCCTAATATTTGTTCAACAATGGATACTAGCGAAAAGACATTTTACAAAAATTATTTTTCTCTAACTTCTATTGAAAAAGAGTTTTTACACACACTGTTTCTTTCAGTTTTCACTGTGTTGCCTTTAAAAGACCAGTGTGAAATTCCAAACAAAGCCAATGTGTTGGATAAAAACAAAAACAACACTGAGACCTTGTCAAAGAGATTCATATGGTTCACTTCACCAAGACTTCCCCATACTATCTAAAGATCAATGAGGGCAAATTTTCCTTCGTATTTCCATCTATGTTCTCCCCAAAACTGATTTTTGCTTCCTCAAGCAAAGCTTCACTAAGAAGCAACTAACTGCATGCCATTACCTAGCACAAAGAAAGGAGAGAACTAATGATGTTAGCCATGGCCTCTCTTGCTCTCCCCATTGTCCTATGTCTCTTATATACACTTTGTTGTAGATAGAGCAACCTGGATACCTCAGTTCTCTTTCTAGGTAGGAGAAGATGTTAATAGCAAGATGGAATTGAAACCCTATCTTGTTCTTTCTTTTTTTGATTGATATTATCAAAACTGATATTTGAATAAACACTCATAATACCCTTGAGAATATAGTGGTGATATTGATGGTTTCTAACCATATAATTCCCACTTCTAACAGAATAAACTATGAAGTTTGCTAGAAAAATATCCAAACCAGCAATACAAAAAATGTGTTTTTTTTGTTTGTTTTTTGTTCTTCGCTTTTTTTTTTTTGAGACCGAGTTTCTCTCTTGTTGCCCAGACTGGAGATCAGTGGCGCCATCTTGGCTCACGGCAACTTCCACCTCCCAGGTTCAAGCGATTCTCCTGCCTCAGCCTCCCGAGTAGCTGGATTACTGGCATACAACACCACGCCCAGCTCATTTTGTATTTTCAGTAGAGACGAGGTTTCTCCATGTTGGTCAGGCTGGTCTGGAACTCCCGACCACAGGTGATCCGCCCGCCTTGGCCTCAAAAAAATGTAGTTTTAATTCAAGCTCTGCTATTGTGTTCCCTGACCTTCAGTAGGCAGTTAATGTCTCTGGAAATTATTTTCCCTTTCTGCAAATAGAGCACTTGAATTAGTGGACCTCTAAATTTCTTTTCAGCTCTATAAGTCTAAGAATCATTATTAAAAGATACCAAATGTTTACTAGTTATACATAACTCTGTATGAAGCTCTCTTCTGTAGTAAATGTGGGCAAGAATTTTGATTGAAATAGCAATGCCCAGCGTGCTGATGGTATAAGCAATTGTTATTGAGATAACAAATTAAACAAAATATTTCAAATGAATAAAATATTTCAAATGAAAGTATTTGAAGAATATGGAAAATAGAGAGTCATTATACTTTCAAAATCTGACAAATTCCTGGTTGCTGAGTGAAGTTAACCAACCCAGGAATCGTGTTTCATAAAATAAAGTTTTAAATTAAGTTTCCCAAAGCATTTAGTACAAGTAAATTTAGTTTCCCAAAGCACTTAGTACAAGTAAATTCATATATTTGACAAAAGTATTTTCCCCTTGCCATTTAGATATGATTAAGAAACTATTCCGGACAGTTCTAATTTGGGATGACTTACTGTTATAATTCAACTACTAGGTTGTGAAAAATTATTGTTTATCTGCATTTTGTGCAAATACGGTTTATGATTCAATTATATTTCATAAGCAAAAATGTATTATAAATTGTATTCTTAAAATTAATAACATTTAACACAGACTTTCGGAGCAATTTCACACTTTAGAAGGAGAGTAAATCCACAATGACTTCAAGCTGATAACTGAAACGCAATTTAGGAAAGTATTCACAGCAGATAAGTGGTATATTTACACTGAAGAGCCCCAAATTGGTATGTTTTCCTTCCACATTCCATAACTCTTCCTATCGCATATTATAATACTGGTCATTCATATGTACTTTATAATATTTATTAATGTATTTGTACTGGAGGCAGGAGTAGCTCCTGGGTAGCTTAGTCTTTAATAAAACTTTTACATGAAAGGCAAAACATGTGGTTATTTGTATTACGTATCTAGCCACTGATTAGTTTCCTAGACGTAGTTATGAACTTGGTGATAATCACCTTAATTATTTGCATTATCTTTAGTACTGCATCCTATCCTGAGAAAAATTCATGTTTTCTATAGGTGATCCGAACACCAATATGCTTGTTTTCATCTTTGAAATTTGAATACTGGAAGTAGGGAGTTAATTTAGCTGATGAAAGGCATAGAGAGGGGGCAATACAAAATATTTTACCAAAGGGCATCTTTAAGATGCCCTGAAACTTTACTTGTGTCAGAAATAACTTGATCTCTTTGGCAACTTTAAAATATAACCCAAGTACAGGAGCAACTTGATTTGTAATTGCCTTGCGTGTAGTGGTAATACTATTCAGCTTAGACTATCACAGGCGTTAGTTGACTGGCATTGTGAACTTCATATTATAAAGGTCTCCTCTAGATAGTCCCATATCATAAATGATTTTTTAGCTAAATTATACAACTAACCAACAAAGTAGCAATAAATAAAAGAGGATTACATATTGGCATCATAAAAACATTAGCAATACAGTTTACCCTCCATATCCATGTACTCCATGTCCGTGGTTTACAAAAACCATGAATAGAAAATACTCAAATCACACAGTCAAATGAGTGGCTCATGCCTGTAATCCCAGCACTTTGGGAGGCTGAGGCGGGCAGATCACCTGAAGTCAGGAGTTTGAGACCAGTCGGCCAACATGACGAAACCCTTTCTCTACTAAAAGTACAAAAATTAGCCAGGTGTAGTGGCACACACCTGTAGTCCCAGCTACTCGGGAGGCTGAGGCAAGAGAATCGCTTGAACCCAGGAGGTAGAGGTTGCAGTAAGCCAAGATCACACCACTGTACTCCAGCCTGGGCAACAGAGCAAGACTCCATCCAAAAAAAAAAAAAAAATTAAATTAAAAAAATTTTAAAAAGGAAAAAAGAAATTGCATCTGTACTGAATATGTACAGGCATTTTTTTCTTGTCATTATTCCCCACATAATACCATGGAACAAGTATTTATCCAGTATTTACATTGTATTAGGTATTATAAATAATCTAGAGACAATTTAAAATACACAGGAGGATGTAACTAGGCTATGTGCAAATACTATGCCATTTTATATACGGGACTTGAGCATCCATAGAGTTTATTTGCAGGGGTTTCTTGATATCAATCCACCATGGATACCAAGGAATGGCTGTACTTTCGTTTTAAAACATTCTGTGCTATCCACTGTATTCTGTATTTTCTAAAGAAAAGTTCTAATTCTCAGAACAACAGAACAACTCTCAAAAGAGATTTTCTTACCCTGTGTTACCAACTTGGAAGTTTAGTTTTAGGATTTTTTTTTTTTAATTATTAGCCAAAAGGCCAATAAGACAAAAATGTGTGTGATCCAAGATATTTATATAATTCAAAGCCTGTACTTGATCCAACAAACCCTAATGACAGTATCATCCTGCTTCATTCAGTCTCTGACAGTAACTGTTACTTGAAACTGATATGATGAAATGGAGGAATAGGGTAAGGATGTCTTATCACATGTTCTGAATCATCTCAAAATTTATTCACAAATATGCTATAATAAAAACTCTGATATAAAACTTGACTAAAACTTTTTATTTTTATATATGTGCTATACTATACCAATGACCCTACCTCTCAATATATACATACACATATCACTAACACAGATAAATGAAAACATAACAGATATCAAAAATTTACTGAATGTTACTATAGGGTTAGACCTTAGCTTATTTATGTATTGAAAAGCAGATTCTTGTCTGTAAATGAAAAAAATCCAAAGTTAATTAATATCATAACCCCAAAATTTCTGCCTGCCATAAAAAGATAACGAAGTAAACATATCTGTTCAAAAGTTATGGTAGGACTTACCAAGTCACAATATTTGGTTTTCCTCTCCTTTCAGGTATCTGGAGAATTACTTTTCTCTGTTCCTCTGAGTATAAGAGTATAAGTATGGGCATATGACTAATCCTGGTCCCTAAAATCTGGGTAGAATTTGTATGTGGCATTTTTCAGGAAATGCTTTTAGTGGCATTTTTCAGGAAATGCTTTTAGTTACCAGTATTCAATTCTCCATTTTTTCTTCTGCCTCTGCAAACCCTAAAGCCTCATAGTAGGATGGTAATATCACAAGATGGCGACTACTCTCTTACTTTAGAAGTCTGAGCATCTACAATGAGCAGAGTTCTTCTGATGACATGTAGAATGAGCCAGAAATAAGAGTTCATATATGAAATTTTTATGTGCAATATGTAATATAATTTCAAAGAGATATATAGCTTGCAACAGTCCAATGTGGGCTGTGAACATATACCTTTGGTAGTGTATATTTACACTCCTCTGCCTGAGTAATCCTGCATTACAACAAAATGGTTATAGCTTTATACTGTCCAATTCTGCTCCTCATTCAACCACGTTCAAGTCTACAGAATACACTAAAAAAACTTTAGGGGATTTTTCTGTTCAAACAGTATTTTCTACTCCTAAATGGAACCAGATGGAATAAGATGTCTTGAATACTGACCCATATCAATCTAAAAAATTAAAATACAAAAAAAAACAAAAGGCAGAGTTGATCCAGCATGTACTTATTGATCCATTAGATAACTTCAGATTACTAGAACATGAAAGAGAGACCTGAAGAGAGCACATTTTGTCTGTGTGAATTTATTCCCATTTGTGCTGAATTTCTACTCTAGTATTTTTCCATGATAACATACTCTGAGTCATCTTTTTATAAACAAGAAAATATTTCTTACTTTTAGCAGCTTAAGGAAAAAAAGCAGTTTAGAAATTATTGCAAACGCCACATCTTTGAAGAAACAACTTTTTTGTTGCCTTAGACATTATTTTATTATTGGGAACTCCACAAAAAATCATCGCTCTGGATATTGGACAGATGTTTGGTGGGAGAATTAAGTTTAGACTACAAAAGATGATTTGTGCATAAAATTAGTTTTTATTGTTTATAAAATACATGCATATTTATGTAATCATTTGTTTATACCTTTCATCAGTTATTTTCCAATGTCACATATTTACAACTTTAAGCAACATTATTTAATTGTGATGATATAAGACAACTTTCACTTTCCTTATCAAATTAAGCATGATGACAGTGTATTTCTCTCAAAATGTCATAACAAATTACTGCGTTATTTGTAATATGTAAGTATTGCATATTTGTATGTTCTTACAAATCCGATATATTTAATTGCTTTCATACATATGTGAACTTTTTGTCATTAAAATGGTTAAAACTCCAGAGAAGTAAAAATATTACCCAAAAATGATAGTAAAGTAACATGAGCTGTGGTCGAGACATTTAAAGGGAGTTAAGTGAACATGCACAAATAAAAGATGGGATATAATAACTATCTCTAAAGTATGGATAATCAAACTATTAAAATAATTCTTTGTACATTTTATGTTTACTCTGACAATGGTCAGAGCTGTTTCACATTCAACCTTTTAAATGATTTCTTAAAGCTAGATGACTGTGTTGAAGAAAAAATCTAGATTCAAATCGAGTTGCAGTCTACTGTATTCATTTCTTTAAATGATGTCAACACAAGTAATATAACCTCATTATTATGCAGAAGAAAGTCATCCCAAGATCAAAGAATGAGAGCTGATACAAATTATGATTAACATGCGATAGCTGTTTAAGTGTTCAGTGACTTCAGTTCATTTTATGTGATCATTCATTTAATTATCCTCTGTTGTCTGCTTCCATAGGTGACCAATTCCAGTCATGAAATGCAATCTCTATGGAGTTGCCAATTCTTCTGTTTTGTTACTGTCTTTTGGGCTCAAGTCATTAAAATTGTGTAACTCTATGCCTTTAAAAGTAAGAGGATGTTATTATTTATATAAATTAAGTTACACAAAAACTGGACAAGTTGATAATTATTTACTATCTCTGTCAAGTTTAATTTTATTTTTCTCATGTCTCAGGCTATTTCTCTTTTTCTTTTCTAAGCCTTTGTTAAAATTAGAAGCTGGGAAAAATAATTTTCTGTTGGCCTTTGGAAGTATATAATGTGAAAAATTTATCTTCTTAATTGAATTGCACCCTTATGATATGTGTGCTTTTCTGTTTCTACATTTCATTTTAAAAGTTAAAAGAAATGTAACCTTAATACAGTAGTTTCAAGTATATCTACATATAAGGATTATCTGTGCTTTTTCAACATTTGAGACAGAGTCTTGCTCTATTGCCCAGGCTGGAGTGCAGTGGCACTATTATAACACGCTGCAGGCTTGAACTCCTGGGCCCAAGTGATCCTCTGGCCCTAGCTTTCTAAAGTGCTGGGATTACAGGCGTGAGCCACCATGCCTCATTCTAGTTGTACATTTTTGTTTTATTTTATTTTTATACAATTTTCTCGACCATAGTCTGGGAAACTGATTCAGAAGGTCTAGGGTAGAGTCAGATTATTTGAAATTATTTTTAAGAAGATCTGGTGATTTTGATCACCTCCCATATTTGAAACAACTCTAACACATAGAGATGAAGCAGAGGGAAAAACTTACATACCCACAAGCCAGAAGGGTTCAGTAATTAATATGGATCATTTACATTGCAGTTTATTGATTTGATGATTGCATTTCTCAATAAATAAAAAGTCATGCCAATGAGGTAACTATGAGCAGAAGAACAAATGAATTGTGGGGTGCACGTATAATGGAATACACTATTCCATCAATATTGAATGAACTAGATGGAAACTGAATGGATCTCACCAATATATTTAGCAAACAAAAAAAAATTGCAGAAACATATATATAGTGTGATAAGTGTAAACAGAAGTTGAAGGGAAAAATATACCATATATTACTTAAGTATATATCAATGAACACATAGGAATTTTAAAAATACCAAATTCAATATAGTCTTTACCTCTGGTGGAGAGAAGAGGAGAGATACTCAAGATCAACCTTGGTAATGTTGATTTCTTTTTTTAGTGGTGAAGGTAAAATTTTTTTGTTTTAATAGGAGCCTTACTACCATTTGTATCTGAAATATTTCATAAGAAATAAAGTTTGTTGATTATGGAAATAGCCTGATTTTCATTTTCATACATGCAGAGGAGAGTAAAGGGAGCAGGCGTTTTATGTATCTTCAATACAATAAGTTTAAAATGTCAGAAATCTGTTGACTCGTTTTTGAAAGAATTGAGAAAATGAAAGGTAGAAAGTAGTGAAGAAAGCTTCTCTAAGATTGCCTTAAATGCCTTGAATTGTCTCTCCTTTCATCTCATGGATGCCATGAGGGAGGTTTACTCATTTAAAATAGTAAGTGAGGCATGCAAAATAAAGGAAAAAGTTCTGTATCTATGTTCTTTATTAGTTTCCAATGTCATCATTTATTTTGTTAAATTAATTCACATTACGTTAGTCTAAAAACCGCTAATGAAAAAATCCATTTGGATTCATAGATTAGGCGTGTGACAGGTAAGATTTGAACTTACATGTACCATGCTTCCCTTCCATCCTCAATATTTTTTTAAAAAAGCACACAAATGCATGAGAGTGGTTGCAGATTACTTCCTGAAAGGAAGGAAGCTTTTGTTCTTCATTTTTATTTTAGAGGAGTTATTTAAAAGCCCAGTTATACTCTTTACTTGCAAACATTTTTGGCTATTTGTGAAAGTTCACCTCCAAGGAAATCTAATCAGCCAGACAAATTGTTGTTTCATTTTAGCCTGAAAAAAAAATAACACATATATAAAATTACACACTCACACACTTTTATTTTAAAGATAGGAGGTCTAAAGAATATAAAATATGGCAATGTGTTTCTAATATGTTTGAAATGATCATGGCAAATAGTGATTTGCCACTAAATTATCAACAAATTATTTGCATTTGACTTTTGCATCAGTTTCTAATTATCATATAACTTGAAACATACAAACATTGGTTAATACTCTTTTGCAGACATAGATGATCTTTTAATGGAATTTAATCATTTAATACCACTCATGTAATATTTTTAATTCATTAAAATATTGCTATAAAAATACTATGTTTTATAAATGAATGGTAAGATTTGAAGAAACGAGTTTGAATGTTATCACTTTTTTAATGGTTAAAAAAGGAGACTGTTTTATTCTTTTATAATACACCCAGAAGCCCAATGGCCAAGGTAGTTTTATGTACTTTTCCACAGATGAAGACACTTACACATTAATCTACATTCTAAAACGTGGTAGATGCCTCAAATGCTAAAGAAACATCCAGTTTAACTGTGAGGCTGACACTTCAGATGTCCCAGAGGATTTTGTAATTTAAATATGAAAATTCATAGATCTTTTTATATTTATAGCGGCATTGTCAGAGCTTATCAAAAATGAGCTGACTTAGAAACTATCAATGGATTTAAAAGTTGATCTAATATTCATAACATCAGAGACAGTATAAGTTGAGAGACAAATTTTATCTTTTTATTGTTAAAGATGTGTTTTTTAACTTTTCCTAGTAGATTTTGTCTTTTTATCTCATAACTGCTCTAATGAAAGGATCATGCCACCAATTTTAGTATATTCCATTATTCATGTAAAATCACAGCCAGTTCAATATCCAGAGAAGAAACTAGTTAGGAAAGTTTAATATTACCCATGTTCTTCTCTATAAGATTCATATTAAAGTTTTAATTTTGATTTTGATCTTTGCCCAAAACATTGTTTATTGTACATAACAGTGTGCTTGTGTATAATTAAAAAGTTGTTAAAGGTGTTAAATAAAGATAATTGAGATGAGAATGTAAATCCCTTGCGAAAAATAATCCTATTAATAAAATTCCAAAAGAACAAATACACTGATTTTTTTAATGAATACGATTATATTATAAATGTTTATGTTAAAATTCAAAGATATTTCATAATAAATCAGAAAATTTTTAAACTGGAAAGGAAATTTTAGGTGTTCTAATTTTGCTTCATTTTATAGCCATAAATAATAAGCTCATCAAAGATTAAACCATTTGACCCAGTGCAAACAACTTACAGAGAGTTGATCGGATCCTAGATGTTATGTTTAATGTCATATATTTCCTTAAACTCAAGGTTTATTTCTTGTTATGATCTGGTCGAGGAGCTCGGATACTACTGTTACACTAAGAATAGTGGTAACATTATTCATTCATTTTGCAAATGTTTCTTGAGCACCTGTTATGTGCCAGGTAGTCTACTGGGATTAAAAACACACTAGAGAAAAGAGTAGTCAAGTTCTCCACTCTCGTTGATGAATAATAAAATGATCAATAAACACAACGTAATTTCCAAACTATAATTGCTACAAAGAAAATAAAATATGACAATGTGCTAGAGAGTGACAGGTGGAGAATGCTACCTTAATGTGATCAGCTAGGTCCTTGGAACCAAGACTGGAAAGATGAGGAAGAGCTCATCTTGAAACAATATTGCACTAAAGAATTTCATGAAGAAAGAATAGGAAATGCAGAAGCTCTAGAAGAAAAACAAGCTTGAGTGATTTAGAAATATATGTAAATTGTAAGTGAGAGTAGGAAAGTGGGATGAGAAAGTATCAGGATGGTAATCAGGCCCCGGGTTATGGAAAGTCCTTTAGAAATGGTAACGAGTTTTGTCTAATTTCAAGTGTAAATGGAAGCCTTTGGAAGGTTAAAGGTAGGAAACTAATATGCTCTGATTTTCATTTTGAGAGATTGCTCTGGTTGCTTGTAGATAATAGATTGCAAGACGGTAAGAGGACTCATATCAAGATTTGTATCAAACTAATCCTTCTGTCACGAACAATTGTATTCTTTCTTCAAGAATAAAGCTTTATAAAACACCAAACAACAACAGCAACTACTACAACTTCTATTTTAAAGCATCAGAGAGCAACTAAAGCCACCAGAACTTCATGAAACATGATCCCAGAAAAAAAGGAAAAAGTGCTGACATAAACCAATATTTCTCCCAATATTTTATCTTAGGGCATTTGCTGATTCCCAGTACAGGGAAATACAGGTTAAGTCGGGGTGGACCATTTCCAGACCAGATAGGAAGATTTATACAGTCTAGATAATCAATTTGGTGGCGGTAGCATTAGTAATGTCACTATAGACTGTATTGTGAGATAAAGCACAAATACACATAATAAGAAATAGTAAAATATAACTATCAGAACAGAGAAATTTTGCAAAAGGTCATGAGAACACTTTGATGAATTCTTTGCCAAAACATTGAAACTTAAAAATCTAGATGAAATGTTTAGCTTTAGGAAAATATAATTTACTAAGGTAAATAAATAATTTTTTTTTTTTGAGACGGAGTTTCAGTCTTGTTGCCCAGGCTGGAGTGCAATGGCCAAGATCTTGGCTCACTGCAAACTCTGCCTCCTAGGTTCAAGTGATTCTCCTGTCTCAGCCTCCCGAGTAGTTGGAATTACAGGTGCCCGCCACCATGCCCGCTAATTTTTGTATTTTTAGTAGAGATGGGGTTTTGCCATGTTGGCCAGGCTGGTCTCAAACTCCTGACCTCAGGTGATCCACCCGCCTTGGCCTCCCAAAGCGCTGGGATTACAGGAGTGAGCCACCGCACTCGGCCCAATAAAGAAATTTTTAAAATACAATTCTATATTTTTAAATGTATGGAAACTTATAAAAGAGTTGCATAACAAAATGTGCCAGGCCAAGATTAGCTCACATGATAATAATACAAAGTTTATAGATCAGAAAATCCCAGCGCTACTTGAACTATCCAGAGCATCCAACGTAAGAGAAACTTCCACATTATTTTCATAAAATGTATATAAAATAAGCAAAAATGCAAAGAGATTGCATATAGAAACAAACACAAAAATTAATATCTCACTATCTCAATACTGATGCAAGCAAGTAAAATCCAATTGTACATTTAAAAATAATATGCACAAAGTGATTGAGACAGAAATACAAGGGAGCCTGAATAATAGAAGTGTTTTATCATTCTGGGAAAAATCATGGTGATCTTCACATATGACAATGTGTCAAATGAGTCATTTGACAATATTGAATGCTCATACTTGTTTGTAAATTGGCTCAATAGTATAGGATTTGATGAATACTTTAAAATATTATTTACTATTAATGAATATATTAGCGCTAAGTTGATATTTTAATGAGAAAACACAAAAAGTTCTTTATTAAAGTCAGAAACATGACTAAGGTAAATGCTGTTCCCACTGATACGTAATATTGATTCTGAGATATTAGGCAATTGGACCACCAGAAGCAATTAGAGACACAAGATTTGAAAAGAAAATGGCAAAACTATAATTGCAAATGGCAAGACCGTGTGATTTGAAACAATGAAAAATTGAGAGAAAATTTAGGGAAGTAACAGATACAAAATTTACAAGAATAAATCAATAGTTTGTGTATATAGAAACAAAAACCAGTTACAATATATAATAAACTTGAATATAATATCCAATTTATAGTAGCAAAAATAAAAAATATGCCTGTAATAGACCTAGAAAGAATTATGGAAAAGTCTGTGAAAAAATAAATACGAGAACAACTATAAGAGTCTTGAAAAACACAGAAGTATCCTTGATGTAATGAATAAAGTATTATATTTTTATATAGGAAAATAAAACATAATAAAATGTCAATTCTTCTCAAGAATTTATGAATTTAACATGAGTCCAAAGTAAATATCAAGAGTTATATTTTTCTGGAGTTAGATTAGTTGATTATAAAATTCATGAGAGAAAGAGCAGAATATTCTTTAAAAATCCCTGAAAAATAAAAGCTATGATTAAGTAGATGGGTGGTATACCGTACGTTAAAATACACTATAAGGCCTTTATAATGAAAAAAATGTAGTGATGACAAATGACTATACTGAAAGATCAATGAAAATGAATGATAAATCTAGACACAAACTCAAGTACATACAAGAATTTTGCATATGATATTGGAAGCATTCCAAATTAGTGGTGGAAGACAGAACTTTGAATTAATGGTTTTGCACAACAGGCTATCCATATAAAAAAAGAAAGATTAAATTGAATACATTCTTTATAGTATACATCAGAATAAATTCAAAATGCATCAAATATTTATAATTAAAAAATAAAATATGAACATGTAGAGGCATAAGATGAAACACTTGGTGGACACTTCATAATCTGGGAGTGGGATAAACAATGACTCAGAGTCTCAAAGCCATAAAGACAAAGTTTGACCAATTATACCTCAAAATGTTAAAATATACATGTGAAATTAGGAATGTTTGCCAGTTATGTCCCAAAGTACAATATTTTTAATGTTAACATGCTTCCCTCTAATTAAGAAAATATCTAAAGACCAACCCAATAAGACTGGGAAGAAATAAACACAAGTGGCTCATAAGCATATAAAAAGATGTTTAACTTCACTCAAAATATTTGATACAAATTAAAATTATAATCCTGAGATATTTCTCACATTAAAGAAACCTGAAAGCTGAACAACATGCTTTTCGATCATGGTGGAAGATGAAGCAGAAGCAGTGAGATCTTGCAAGAACTCACTATAATGAAGATAACACCAAGCCATGAGGGATCTGCCCCCATAATCCAAACACCTCCCGCCAAGCCCCACCTCCAGCATTGGGAATTACAATATTACAAGAGATTTGGAAACAAACCTCCAAACTATATCAACTGGTTTTGAAGCAAGGAGATTTTGGAGGGCAAGTAATTGAAGATTTTTGGAATATGATAAGTTTAGCATCACTATCATAAATCCAAGGTAATATGATATGAAATATATTTAAGTCTGCCCAAGTTAAACCTAAATATACGAATATGGGAGTCACAGTGTGAAGATTAATTGTACAATCGTATGACTAGATAAAATCATTTTGAGACAATGTTAAGAAAAGATCAGCGAGAAAACTGAGCCTAGAGAACAATAATTTTAGAGGTGCCTTGAAATGGACTATGGAGACTGCAAAGAAATATCCAATGACATAGCGTTGCCCGAGATATGAAAAATGTTTAAAGATGGTAGAATGTAAGCAACAGGTTTGAAGATCGTTAAGTAGTCAAGTAAAATGTGACCAGAAATATGACCTTTGGATTCTGACATCATAGAGGTTATTAATATCCTCAAGAATTTTGATTTCACTACAGAAATATGGGAGCAAACTTGATAGGCCAGCTTGAAAAAGTAATACAGGGTGACAATGTGACAGTAATCTGGTAGGCAAAGAGGCATCCATTCTCTGGCAAGATAATTGAAAGCATCTATAAAATGTTTTTCCTTCTGTATCCTGTATTATCTTTTATGAGATTTGGATTTCTCCGAGTTACTTTTTCCTTTGATCTTGATTTTAGAGACCCCAATATTCTTGAATATTGAACTAGATACCTGGTCAAAGAAGGCCCAGGGTCCTTCCAGACTGATAAGGAATTTTAAAAAATCATGAAAGACCTGGGGCCTATTTGTTGCTCTCACTGAAAGATAGATCTTGTTTATTGACATCAAGAAAAAATGTAAAAATAAGATAAATTTAAGAAAGTGCTCTAAGAGTGATTTTATTTTTTTTAGTTTCTTTCCATATACAGGGAAAATTTCTCTTTATGATGTACTTTTTCATCAGTGTACCACAGCTTCTCTCGGCTCAGTTTTTTAACTTTTTGAACTGGCATGTTGTAATCTAAATTGAGAATTTGCCATGTGTGCATATGTGTGTGTGTGTGTGTGTGTGTGTGTAGAGAGAGAGAGAGAGACTCATATTTTTTGTGGCTACCGAGAGGAGAGTTTATTAATTCTGATAATTCATTAACTTCCGTTGGGTTTTATCAGTACTCTGATCTACTGTGAATCTGGGGTGCTGGTTTTCTAAAATGCCATTGTGTCTAACAACATTGACAATAATTTCTTAATATCTCTAATACTAAGTCCATGTTCAAACTTCTCTATCTAATAAAGATGGGAACAAAGATACTAGAGGGAGGAGGGTGAGAGGCCAACGGCTGAAAAACTAACTATTGGGAATAGTGAGTACTACTCTCACTACCTAGGTGACTGGATTAATCATACCCCAAACCTCAGCGTCACACAATATACCTATATAACAAACCTGTGCATGTACCCCCCGAATCTAAAATAAAACTTAACATTGAAAAAATAATAAATAGAAGTCTGGATATAAGCAAATAAATCCCAGAATGTTAGTATTGAAAAGATTAATAAATAAAAATAACAATGTTGGGTATACATTTTTTTTTTTTTTTTTGAGATGGGGTCTCGCTCTGTCGCCCAGGCTGGAGTGCAGTGGTCCAATCTCGGCTCACTGTAAGCTCCACCTACTCGGGAGGCTGAGGCAGGAGAATGGGGTATACATTTTAACAATTTGAAAGTAGTGAATATTTTGGACCATTGCTAAGAAAAGTAACATATTCTTCCATAACTATATTACCGTTATCACATTTGAGAAAATTAACAATAATTTCACAAAAACTAATACACTGTCCATTTTCAAATTTTCTCAATTGTTCCAAGAATGACAGAAAGTCTTCCATAGCTTTTCTTTTCTTTTCTTTTACAAGCTCTAAAAAAGGATTCTTAATTGAATTAGTTCATAAGACCCTTTAGTTTCTTTTAATCTTGTACAATCACCTTCATCATTACAGAAAGTTTTTTTCCCTTTATTTTTTCCTTTTAATATTTTATGTACTCAACTGTTTTTATAAACCTATATTATTATAGTTTATTGTTCCGGTAAAGACCTAATCAAAGTACATGTGTTATATTTAATGCCATATCCCTCAAAACTTTTTTGCTTTGTAGTCCCCCATCACTTTTGCTTTTATTTTTTTTTTTATTTTATTGGTTTATTTAAAAACTCAGGTCACTTTTAGTGTAGAAAATTGCATGGTATGTTGTTTGACTGCTCATGGGGTTAACCTACCACTCTATTTTCCATATTTCCTATAAACTGGTAGTTAGACCCTAAGGTTTTGTTCTATTCAGGGTTTTTTGTAAAGATGATATTATTTTATTGGTTTTTGTTCATACATGTTAAGTTTCAACTTTCAATAATAAAATTCAATATATTTGATTCCTTAATTATATGAACTTTCTTTACACATTATTTATGTTGTCAAAGTTCATACAAAACATTACAAGGATTTGATTGACTCCATGCATGGTACCATCACACAGAAGGAGGAAGGAGCTAATCCAGTAACATACATTCAAAGATTAAATTGTATGCATGCACAGTGTATTTGGCCCTGTTCATTAATATTATTTATAACACATTCCTCTAAAAGGCAAACATTCCTAAATCCTAGTCACGATAAATCAAAATTTGCTATTCACATTAAAACCACCTCTTATATTATAAGAACAATCAGTTATTAATAATTTTAAGAAACAAGACACAATGAGAACTGGGAATAGAATTCAAACCCCCGAACTTCTTGCTATGCTCCAAATGCCATCCCTAAAATAGTTTAATTTGGTAATTTTCCCATTGTGGAGAGTGGCAAGAAGAAACAGCTCAAAGACAATATTATGTAATACACATGGAGACACACACATTTCCTTAAAATTGTCAATTCTTCTTGAGAGTGTAATAGGAGCCCTGATGATGCATAAATTGTGATGATTTTAGCAGGAATTATAGAACAATCAATGCCATTCAAGTAGTGGAGATTGTACTGCAGTTGAGCACTTGTAGTGAAGCTAATGGAATGCCTATATCTGAATTCAGAACGCTTATGGAATTTCTTTTAAGAGTCTTTTCCTAGGACTTCAATAGACTCAAGTCATAGGCTGGAGACATACTTTGAAGTATACACTTGTGAATGGAAGGAGAAAATACAAGTACAAAAATTCAAATATTAGACCTTTAGTGACTTGGTCTATATTCCAGTGGGTAGTTTATTTGACTAACTTCACTTTAACAAATAAATCCCTTCACTTTAATCAGGCCTATTAAATTTAATTCATTAAAGCTATGCATACTCCAGAAAGGTTATAAAAATATTTATACCTATTATGTTTATGAAAGGCATAACTTCAGTCTTAAACTAAGCCAAAGAAAAATCTCAATATAATATGGATGGCAGTACAGGGAAACAGAAATTAGAAATTCTCTAAGAAAGGAAAGAAAGTTTTGATCTCCTTTTTTGTTTGGTGAGCAGTATTCCATATAATACCCAAAGTCAGCTTAAAAATATTTTCATTAACTATTTTTATTCTAAATGAGCGTTTGAGGGAAGTTCCCAAGGCAATTCTTTCCTCAAAAGTAATCCATTCCTCTTTAGAATAGCATATTTTAAGGACCATGTTACTGCCTGGGATTTTTATTCAGTAAATCATAATGATTACTGTGTGTAAAAGAACTTTAAGCAGCATTGAAGGCCTGTGTTGGAAATAAAATATTACCAAAGACTATAAAAATAATTTAAATTAATTTTACATGTTCTCTTTTATGACAGAGAACAGCACTGGTTCTGTTATGTTTTAAATGGATAAATAATTTCTTGATAGGTATTTAATTTTTCTTCCCCAACTGTTGATCCTTAGAAGCCATTCTTTATATTTGATAGACTGTTTTCAGAAAAGTTATCAACAAGTGTATAATAGTTATCTAAAACTGTAAATTTAAAATGGAGTGGCTTAATACTAGATATGAGAGGTCTGAAAAATGGCAACAAAGACTAGATTTGGAAAGTATGGTCTTGAATTGCTTGTCAAATTCTGAAGCTATGAAGAATCAGTGTTTCAGCTTTGGATTACAAAACCTCATTTATGATTTTATAATACATTTGAAATAAAAATGATTAAACTACATTTGGTCCACTGACATAGCTTTGCACTTCATAGTCCTTTAGATGTTGTAAGACTATTTTTTTCTTATGTTATTACTAAAAGTTTTGTGTGAAGCTGCAATATATCTTAACTTCATCAGGCTTATTTTTTAAGTGAAATTAAGATTCATCACTAGATTCAAATGAAGACTGATCTTTTTTGTCTCTTTTTAAAAAATGATTTTCCTGTCTATATCTCTTCTTTTTTAAAATGTATTAATTATTAAAAGGTTATGTAAAAGACATTCAGGTATTTATATCAGAAGTATATATAATTAAAATTTCCTTTTCTACCTATGCTATTCAAAGGTAATGCTTAAGAGACTTTCACATCTTTTTCCAAGAATTGTCTATGCTTTTATGAATATGTATTAAAATAAATATAATTTTGTTGTATTTTTTGGCAACTTGCTTTTATCAGTCATTGGTGCATAGAGTGATATCTATTTAACTTTTACAATAGATTTTAAATGACTGCAGAGAATATTAATCTATAGCTATAGCATAATTTATGAAATCAATGATTTTTTTCTGAAGAAAGTTTGGGTTGTTAGGTTTTTTCTAGTTTTGTTTAGATTTAGTTATTTTTCTATTCCAAAAACACTGTAAGAAATATATATTTTAGTATAATTCATTGACTATATTCCTATACTAAATTACTAGGGTCAGAATTTCTAGAACAAAGAGTTATCCAATTTAAATTGTTATCAAATTTAAACATAGAAGATTAAAATTAGTGGAGCCAGCTACACAGTGCGGTGTGTTCCAGGATCCTTATATTCGTGTGTATTTTTTGTTTTTATAGAAAGAAATATTTTAAGTTACTTTTAATTTTTATTGAAAAATATACACACAACTAAATTAAATGTTATAATTGCACATCTGGCTATATTTTTGCAAACTTAACATCGTGTAACCAGCACCACCCACATATGAAGGTTAGACACCATCCTGATTTCTAACAGTGAAAGTTAGTTTCTCTGGTTTTGTTCTAATGTAAATAGTGACATAGAGTTTACATTGTGTCTGGCCTCTTTCACTCACTGTTATATTTGTAATATTTATGCATGTGTAAATTGTTTATTCTCATTACCATGTGATACTCGATTGAGCGATTCTGGCACATTTTTTCTATATTGGTATATTGGATGCAATTTTGGGTAGTTATCAGTTTAGGCTATTTTGAAGAGTGCTACTATGAATATTCTACTCATCTTTGGGTGAACATATGCTTTCATTTCCATGCAGCATTTACATGGGAAAGGTAGTGACGGATTACAGAGTCTGTATGTATTCAGCTTTAGTGCATGCTGGCAAAAGGTTTTCTAAAGGCGTTTTAGTGATTTATAGTGTCATCTACAATGTGTAAGTGTTTCAATTGCTCCATATCCTAGTTCTGTTTCTGTTTGTTTTATTTTGTTTTCAGGTTAGACATTTTGCTAAATATGTAGTGGTACCCGATTGTGATTTCAATTTACATTTTCTTGATGACCAATTAAGCTGAGCATCTCTTCAAATGTGCATTGGCCATTTGGTTATCACCTAGTTTAAAGAATTTGTTCGTATTCTATTGAGTTGTCCTTTTCTTAGTGGTTCATAGAAGTCCTCAATATATTCAAAATATGAGTCACACATTGGGAAGTTATATTGCAAACATTTTCTCCCACTTGTATTATATTTTCAGACTCCTAATGATATCTTATTTAGATAGGTCACAAAAACATGAAACATAAAAGTAAAAATCAGTAAACTGGAGTTAATTTAAATTAACTACTTTTCAAAAACACTCTTAATATCATAGAAAAGCAAGCCCCAGCTTGGGAGGGGGAAAATATTTGCTGTACATATATCCAATAAAAGAATTGCTTTTGGAATATGTAAAGTACTACAAACTCAAAAATAAGGCAAATGACTTAAAAACAATGACAACAGTTTGGTGAAGACACTTTACAAAAGACATCTTAATATGGGGCATATAATGAATAACAAGATGCTCAACATCATTAGTTTTCAAAGAAGTGAAAACTAAACCAAAATGAGATACCAACATACACCAATAAGAATGACTAAAATTAGAAAGACTGATAATACGAAGTGATGGCAAAAAATGCACAGCAACTTTTATTGTTACTATGCAACATATATTGTTACTATGAATGCAAAGTACTATAGGCACATTAGAAAACAGTTTGGAATTTCTTATAAATTTAGATGTACATTTACTACCTGAGCCACCAGTCTCACTCCTAGATATTTACACAAAAGAAATGAAAAATTGTACCCATACAAAAACTTGCCTATAAATATTCATGGAAATTACATTCACAATTGCCAAAGACTGCAAAAAACCCAAGGTTTCTCTTTTTCTCTTTTAGAAAGTTTGAGTAAACATCTGAGAATAAAGATATGATTTTGGTTCTCCTCCATGTATCAGGCATTTTCTTCCCGTTCTTCTGAGAAGAGCCTATCTCAAACTCTTTAGACACAATATTTATGAGAGGTTTAATCTTTCCTTCAGAGGTTTTGAACTTTTCTCCATGGCTCCCACACTGTGTTAAAGATTGGTAAATATTTTGAAAAGGTGACTAGCCATGTGTTTGGGGAAAGTACCATTTCCCCAGCAGAGCTTGGTTTTCTAAATAATGAGAGACTGTGAGAAATTTCAAGTTCACTTATTAGAAGCCCTCTACATTCTGCATGACTCAGGTTTCAGAAAATGTATTGTCTTAGTTCATTTGTGTTACTATCAAGGAATACCAGAGACTGGGCATTGGCTCACAGTTCTGCAGGATGTACAAGAAGAATGGTGCCAGCATCTGCTTCTGGTGGGCAATTAGGCTACATCCACTCATGGCAGAAGGCAAAGTGGAGCTAGAATGTGCTGAAAGAGAGAGAGAAAGTAAGAGAGTAAGATGGGAGATGTCAGGCTTTTTTCAACAACCAGCTTGCTAGGGAACTCTTGCAGGAACTAATAGAATGAGAGCTCATTCAGTTCCCTCCCCACAGGGAAGTCATTAATCTATTTATGAGGGATCTGCTCCCATGACCCAGTCACCTCCCATTAGCCACCACTTCCAACACTGGGGATCACATTTCGCATGAGGTTTTTGGGGAACAAACATCCAAAGCATGCGTGTTGTGAAAAAATCAGCCTTGTTTGGAGATCTAATTTTTTTCACACTGTGCCCAATAAACCACAGAATTGCTAGTTTCTCTTCCTCAAGCCACATTCTTCTTCTTCAAGGGAAAACCTGATTTTTAATCCCAAGATTCAAAATCTGTAAACGATCCTAGGGAGGGAAATGACTGGAATTTCCATTCATTTAATTCTGTTTTCACAGATCTCTTATGCTTTAAAAAACGTAAATTTTACAATTAATCTGTCTTGTATGTCATTGTGATGGGAACATTGTCTGCAGCAACCTACTATCACTTTTTTAGCATTAGAAGTTTCTTCTATATATTTTTATGTCAATGTTTAGATTTCTAAGAAAAACTTTGATATTTTCTCCAAGTTAAAATACACATATTTTTAAAGTTTCAACAAACTTTTAAGTTTATAATCTGAGAAACATTCCTAAATTTCAGAAATAAATATCTGAATTATTTAACATAAAAATTAATCTGATTTTTAATATTGATTTGTCCTTTTGAAATATGTCATTGGATTTATATTTTTAAATACTTACACAAATGGTCACTATGTTATTTTCCTAAACTACAAGTTGAATCAAAGCATTCCCCTTTGGGAAACCTTTGTTTCTTTCTTTTAAAGAATAGAATTTCAATTCCTTTTATGGTGGCCAATACTTTCCATAAACTTGTCTTAACTACTTTTACAGTAGCTACATCTCCTACTGCATCTATCCATTAATCTGAATCACTGATTATTCAAACGTATTCTCTAGGTATCCCTATATACTCTCAAATCTATGTGATTTTACCACTGTAATGGTTCTAAGTAGAACACAACAATCAACCTTTCTGCCCATCAAAATCTTACTATTTTTCCAAGGGCTAACTCACATAGACCCTCCTCCACTGAGGATTACCCTACTGAGAAGTATACTCGTCTTCCTTTAAATCCTAATCATTGTTCATTTCTCTTATCACTTAGTTTTTCCTACCCCCTTTTTTTATACTCACTGGTCTCTAGATCTTTCCCATATAGTAGGAAACTCCTTGAAGAGGAGCCATACCTTAATCATGTGTATATTTCTTATATACCTGCATGAAATGTACTAAAATATTTGTTGAACATATGTGACTATTGTTTTTATTACATAAACATGGTTCATTGGTAGAAAACAGCACTAATATTTTGTAGTTAGGATCCATTACCTTAAAATAGTCATTTTATCTAGTTAACGTCCTAGCAAATTACCTAATCTTTAAGTATATAAAATGTATATTTTAAATTACTAAATCTTGCTTTATTTTCGCTTTAAGAGCAAACTACTAGCTACAATCTTTTCTAAAAGCTTTTCCTACTGTATCTTTTGGAATAGAGTAACTTTTTGCACAAATCCCAGCTCAGCACTTGGATAATTTGAATGATGATTTCTCTATTTCAATATATGAAATCAGAGGAGTTTAAGATGAAAATTCATTAAGTAAATATAGGCATTCCTCAACTTGCAAAATATTTTTATGGACACCTTAATTTTATAAATGATGTGCTGCAAGCTTTTATTCAGACTACTTAAATATAAAACACTTATTGCTCAGACTGGGCATCAATGTTGTTCTCTAAGGGGGGAAATAGCAGCAGTTTTTGATGGCAAGAAAATTATAGTCTTTCCTGTATTGTAAATATCAAAGTCATCATAAGGCAGGTAGAGAGTTGTAAAATGTCTCTTTCAGTAGTTGGACAATAAAGAGAAAAATAAATATCATCATGGACTTTAATGTGCACAGAAAATAAAATATTCAATAAAAAAATTAATTATTTCTAGTTTCATGTTTTCTTGTTTACACAGGTAATATATTTCAGAAGATTTTATGTACCTTTAAAGTGAAAATACTAAAAAATGTATGAGAAAAGAGTAGAGTAAGTGAAGATGCTTTAGCTTGGTGGTTCACAGTAGGGAGATTAAAGTAATCCCAATATTTTCTTGATTTCTTAAGGTTTAACAAGTCATATTCTTTGACAGTAAATGTTACTAGAAATAAGTAATCCCAACTGGCTGAGGGATACGAGAAAAAAGTATCAGCTCTATTTGAGATATAAAATGAGAATGCTCGTAATAATAAATCTCTCTCTCTCTTTCTTTCTCTCTCTCTCTCTCTCCCTTTCTTAGAAAAGGTGTCTCCTTATTAACTAGAATGGTAAATTTATGTTCCTAAAAATGCCCTTGGTGGCAGCCTAATACCAACTTGCATTTGAAGAATGTTAGAATTGAGGTACAGAAAGTGAAGTGATTTGTCCATGGTTATAAAACTTATTATCAGAATAAGGATGAGAAGCTGCTTCTAAACAAGATTGGGACCCAAATCTTCTGTTAACCGTTCTATATAGCAACTCACTTTCTTTTATTTTTCATCTGATTAGATCAATTGGAACTTCTTTGTGTGTAAAACATTTTCAAACTTAACAGAAGTCAAAAAACATGGTTTTGATTTAGTTTAAACTTTCCAACTAATTTTATTTATTCTTTATCATACTCAAAATTTCTAGAGCCTACAAAGTTGACTACCTCCATGCATGAACCAAAAATTGAGGTTTCTTACATTTTTAGTAAATATCTCCATTTTATGGAGCATGCTAATTGACAAAAAATTTGGTCATTTGGAAGTAGTACAAGGTTGCTCTTGGCTGCTCTTATTTGTAGGAATTCCTGATCTGAGTGCTGTATTCTATAAATGATTTCTGGAATTTGGCTTAGATGATTAGTTCAGTCTACATGTTCAGCTTCATTTTCTCCTCTCTACTCATCTGCTGCTCATGGCTCCCTACAACTAACTACCTATAGAAACAAAGCCTATGTCTCCAGCCTTCTGTGACACCAATAGCTACCACTGGGTCCTCCTATTTCGGGCATATTCCAAGATGATCCTGCCTCTTCTCTCATTTCAGATATCCTGCCTTTTCTATCTTCATGCCTATCAAGCTGACAGAAATGGACTCTTCCTTTGTTGTCTACAGAGAGGGAAAACAATTTCAGTCTACACCACTCTCACCAGTCTCCAACAACACAGCTCTTGGTGGCATTTGGGGCTGCCATCAATAGTAAGCATGTCATTCTACATACAGGGAATGGTTGGTCTACACAAGATTTCCCGCTGCTGCCATCACCAACAGAGATTCGTAATGTAGATATCTAACACATTCTGATCTTGCAGTAAGCTTAGCAAAGATATTTCTGGTAAAAATGTATTCGGCAGCAGAATGACTTCAGCAGTTCATTTACCACTTGATATGCCTGTTTTGCAGTTGTGTGGTCCCAGGAATGCTTGCTTACTATGATATTTTATAATAGTTTCCCAGAATTTTTTTCCTGGACTCTGAAAAATTGCTATGAAAACCAATAGTGGATCTTTTTTCCCTGGAAGATAAGGTTTGGAAGAAGTAGTAGAAATGGGGTAGAAGCAATTCGGGTTGGGCATATTTAACCACTCAACTTAGTCAATATTAAACTTAGTCAATATTAATGGAGGCATAATTGCCAGATCAACTGAAATAATTATCCCGCCATACTCTGCACTGGGAAGACTACATTTATAGACAGCTTAGAAACACTGGAGTCAGATTTATCACAATTACAATCCCAGCTCTGTGGTTTAGACCTATCCTCATAATGACATATGATTGTTAAACTCTACTTTATGACTATCTAACATTTAATTACAGTATATTTTTACATATATACTGTATATATACACACACAAAAATATATAGAGCACACATATATAGAAATATATACTGTATGTATATATATTTTTACATATACTGTGTGTATATGTGATATACATTATAATCATATATGAATATAATAATATATATCATATATCATATTATAATCATATATGATATATCATATTATAACCATATAATATATGATATATAATAATGTATACATATAATGTACACATTATATATATACATTATAATATATCATATATATGAGATAATGTATATATAATATACATATATAATATATAGTATACTGTATATACTGTATATATACATATATACATATATAATGCATATATTACATACATGTATATATAATGTATATATACACATTATAATATATTATATATGATTATAATGTATATAATATATTATATATGATTATAATGTATATAATATATTATATATAATGTATATACTATATTATATATAGTATATTATATATTACATATAATGTATAACATATATATTACATATAATGTATAACATATATTATATATTACATATAATGTATAACATATATTATATATAATGTATGTTATATATTATATATAATGTATGTTATATATTATATATAATGTATGTTATATATTATATATTATATAGTATATATAATATATGAGATAATGTATATATGATGTACATTATAATATATATCATATATATGATTATAATATATATCATATATATGATTATAATATATATTATATATATGATTATAATATAATCATATATACACACAGTATATACAAAAAAGTCCTAATCTCCCTTCTGTGATCCACCAAGCTAAAGCATCTTGTCTTACTCTATTCCTTTCTCATATAGTTTTTGGTATTTTTATCTTTAAAGGTACATATATATGAATATATATTCATTATATATTATATATACACAGTATATATATTATATATAATTATTCATATATAATATATATTCATATTTTTATATATGTATAAAGGATTACCGAAAAGAATTATAATCATTTATTCCTTCAGATGTTCTAAACTCTACCATTTCTACCATTTATAAATTAAACAAACAAACAGAACTCGGATATCGAGAACATAAAATTCTTGATTTCCTGGAAAATTGCCTTTACTCGTCTAGACTTTGTTTTGAGGGCATTGGCTATAGCAAGAAACATTGTAAATAAAAGCCAAGTGAAATTTATAATTACATATTTTATAAAAATACATTTTCTACATATTCCTCTGAGTCCTTTCTCTAAGGATATTTGGCAGAAATTCTTTATTCTTAGTGCCAAGTCTAGCTGCATTCTTATTTTTAAAAATAATTTACCTTTTTTTCTCTTATTGGCTTTATGAATTAATAACTGACCATTGTCTCTTTGCTAAGAATATCCATACTCTATCTGTGGTCATCTATAGCAAGGGCACAATTATTATTATTATTTTTGCTAGTCTCATTACTAATTTCATTTTCTATTCTCAGTCATAAATATTCTTTCCTGCTTTTTATTTATTTATTTTTTCACATTTAAGCTATGCAGTTGCACTTGTGTAGCCTGGAAAATGGTCTGAAATACTTTCTGAATCAAATTGAGGAATAAATGAATAAATAGATACACAGCTTTGGTAAATGGCTATCTATGAGTGATCTTGAGCAATTTAACTGCTTTCTCTAAACATATTTTGTTACATGTGAAATTGGAATACTAATTACCTTATATATTCTTTTGAGAATTCAAATAATATAACATTTTAAGTGCAAATGCAGTGTCTGGCATCTAGTGAATGCTTAATAAAAGTTAATTGTATCTGAATTCATATTTAGTCCTGGAGGTAACATTTTAAAAGATCCACTGATAAAGTGTAACCAAACGACAATAACAACTGATTATTTTTCATGGGGAAAAATGGGATAGCAACACTATAACAAGATTCCTTTTTTAAAAAAATAGAAAAAAACTCCAAAAGAGACATCTGTGTGCTCGAGTGTGTGTGTGTGTGTGTGTGTGTGTGTGTGTGTGTGCTTGAGCATGTTTGAATAAGCAAAGATGACATCATAGAAGAATTAAACTCAAACTACTGACTGAAGTTACCTTGTGAGACTGCAAGGCAGCAGAGAGGACTTTACATTTTAATTGATACATATATTTAAATGGAAAAATTGGAGAAACCACTGAAAATTTCTAGATGCCTTCTTCCGATTTCTTATTTTTTCTCTATTTATTACTTTAATCAAATATCTAAATATTACATTAAAATGAATTACTGAAGGAAGAATGCAGATAAAAATATGAGGAGTCTGGAAATCATTTTATAATAGGAAAAACACTGAGGACATTTTGTGTAAAGCTGAGATAAAGGAGGAATTATGGCTGTCTTCAAATATTTGAAGGACTCTCACGTGGAGAATAATTTACGCTTATTCTATAATGCTCCAAAGGATGGAATAGTGTCTTGATAAAAGAAGTAACAATTTAGTCAGAGTAACGGACATCTTGAATGAGCTGCTACTCAATGTTAGCTTTAAGAAGATGTCACATGTTTGTCTTTCAGGGGTGTTATATGTAAGTGAAAATTGCTAAGGCAGATCTAATTAGATTCTGAAATAACATCTACACTCCTATTTTTTTACAAGATGAAAAATATCTGTTTTGTTATAAGAAAATTTGCTAAATGAATCAACAAACATTCATTCAGTAAATAGTACATTCCAGATAATATGCTACACATTAGGGATAAGCAGGTAATTAAGATGTATCTGATCTTTTGAGGAGCTATGGTCCAATTATAAAGACATTCACAAATAGCTAATTTTAATAATACAATTATTGTCAGGCTAGAAATATATACAAAGCACTATGAAAGCATAGCAAAGAGAACAACAAACTTAGGTTAAAGAGGAATTTCCTATTAGGTATTGATAACATTTGTTTCCGAATGTTATTACCTGATTTTTAAACTCAAATCAGTACATAAGTAACATCTGCAACAGTTTGACTTTGAACATAATCTGGATATAGTTATACTTCTAAACTATTATATAGATAAGAATAGATTTTTGTAGCATCCCAAGCCATTCAAATGAGCCCATTAGATGTTTAGAAATGCTTAAAAATCAAGAAAAATTAAAGACCTTTCAATAAGGTGAAAGGCTTGACTACAGGGTAATTGCAAAGGAGGCAATGATGCAATTCCAATTTTGAACGTTATAAATTATGCAAGTGATTTCAACAGCAGGGGGGTTATTTGTCCTGATGTGAAGATGTTGCAAAGCTCATGAATTTCAAATCTGTAAATTAAGAACGAAGGATTTAGAGCTTAGTTAGAAGCAAATGAAAGACAAGTTATGCCAACAGAAGTCAATGCTATGGCTCCCTCTGACTGTTAGGGATTGTTCAGTGTTACCCTCTTTTCACACTCCACTCCAAAAGGGGAAAACTGCTGATGGATCAGGTCCAAGAACATAGGTGACTGAGTTGACAAGGTTCTGAGTATTTGGAGATGTTATTTAAAAATAGGTTGAAAGCTCTTGCAACTGCCTGTTGTGATGTGTTCAGAGCGGGCATGTTGGATCCTGTCTGGTAATTTTCTTTTTGTTTTGCTTTCCTCTTTTCTCCCAACTAGCTAGAGATGTAAGAAGTATGTCCTGTAAGTCCTGCACAGGTAACATAGCCTAGTTTTACATTTTGACAGATCATACCATAGCTCTTCAAGGAACCCTGATGTTTTCCATGATATTGACTTTTATAATTTGTTTTACATTTCATTTATTCAAAATGTGCCAGAAAACTCAATAATTAATTTTAAGTCTTTATTTTCAATATAACTAAAAATAGTAGATGAAATAATCCCACTTGCTGTTTTGGTCTGCTTCCTTTTAAGTATTATACTATCAGTTCTACCAATTGTATCGGCTATTTCAGATTGTCAAAGAAAAGAAAAAAGTACTGACCCAAAAAAAAGGTCAATCCAATATTCACACAGACATTACCTGTATTCGACACCATATGGCTCTTTGTGTTTGCATTTTCCCTCATATTTCATTCCAGCAGAATCCTAATATACCACAGCCAAAATAGATGGAACAAAAATGGTTCATCAATGAAATTGCATTAGGAAAGCTGTATTTTAGACATTTACTAAGTGGACAAGTTCAGTAACAGGGTCAGATTCCTGAAACAACTGGAATTTGATGCAGATGAATAGCAGATCAATAGGCTTTTAAATCACAGAAAAGTTGGAAAGCAGCAAGTGAAATTGAAGTGGTTCTTTGTTTAAGTTACCTTTCTCTGTCATTATATATTTTTCTTCAGTTATTGGAAATCACTATAGACTTCTTTTTGAGCATAAAAATGCAAATGTGTGCTTTTTAGTTCATCATATTCTTATGAAGTTTGATTAAAAGTTTTTTTCAAATGTGTGGTTTTGTAATCCTGTGTTGTTCTATTAGCCTGGCTTTAATAGATATCTTTAAAAAGCTTAGTATCACAAAAAGAATTGTAGCTATTTTGTGTGTTATGCTCATAATTATTGAATTTTTCGTTTCAATTTGTGAATTTTTTCTATGACATATTATATCCCATGGCCACCTTGTTTGTTTCATCATTACAATACTTTTTAGCAGTACATTGGATTAAGTCAACTTTACCTTGATTTTATTTCCTTGCTTGTAAATCCTAAGCACAATTTAAAAAATGCTTCTGAAAGATCAAATACTTTCAGCAATAATTTATTGCTATTGGGGAAATTTGTGCTTGCAAATTTCAATATAATATTTTGTGACCATAAAAGTCAAACACCAATAGTAATGGCATAAGCTGAATAGGGAGTAGAACAAGGATGCGCAAAGTCATCTTCAAAAGTCTCATGATGTTAGAGCATTCACTTAGGTTCCCTTTTAAAAAAATTTTGGTAAAATATGCTTAACAAAATTTATCGCCCTAACCATTTCTAAGTATACAGTTCACTGTTATTAAGTAGAATCATGATGTGCAATCATCACCACCATCCATCTCCTTCACACTTTTCAGCTTGTAAAACGGCAACTCTATACTCATAAAACATAACTCCCAACTGTCCCTTCCCTCCAGCTCCTGGCAAGCACCATTCCACTTTCTGTCTTCATGATTTTGACTACTATGCTAGGTGACTCATATAAGTGGAATCACACAGTATTTTCTTTTTGTGATTGGTTTATATCACTTAGCTTAATGTCTTCAAAGTTCATTGATACTATACCATATGTCTGAATTTTCTTCCTTTTTAAGGCTGAATAATATTACATTGTATGTTTATATCATATTTTGCTTATCCATTCTTTTGTCCATGGATACTTCAGTTGTTTCCATGTTTTGCCTAGTGTGAATAATGCTACTATGAACATGGATGTTACAAATATTTCTTCAAGACTCTGCTTTCAAATCTTTTGGGTACATGCCCAGAAGTGGAATTGCTTACACATATGGTAATTATTTTTTAATATATATTCTCATTACTTTTGATCTAACAATTTGTCTTTCCTAATTGTCTGCTGTAACAAATAATCTTCTCTGGTGTGTCTTCTCCTGGCTTCTCATTCACTTTGTTTTTGTTCCTCTTTTCCTTTTATTTATAGATTAAAAATTCAACTTGTTTTGCAAAAACTTTTTAAAATCTCTGTTTAAATCTTTAATGCACAAAAAGACAGCAACTGAGCTGCATCTTAAATTTTATAGATTGATGTTTTAGAAACTACCAACTTAGCCCACTGGAAAACATCACTGGTATCCTTTATGATGTAGCCAAAATTGGGGAATTTTTCCTTGCATTTGTCAGACTTAATTGACTGTCATGAAAGCAATGAACTGGAATGTGTCAGGATACCAAGAGACAGTGATCAAAGGTTAAAATTTTTTTTTATTGTTGTTGTTGTTGTTCCTTTTACCCCCGCAAAGAGGGCAACATTAAGCAACACAGACACATTGTCAATGCCAATATTCTGTTTGTGTTGCTAAAATTTATTATTTTTTTATAATTTGATACCCAAGAAGTTGAAGAAACAAACCAAAAGAATGTTGTCCCATGCCCAAAATCAGCCTCAATGGGCCTGAGTGGGTAATTATTTCAAAGAAAAAGATGGGTTCTGGCCCTTTTTTTAAACTTTTTGATATATAAAAGAACGGCAGTAATGATATCCAACTGTGTGTTTCTTTTACGTATACTGCAATGATCTAATGAGCACATTTAGAAAAGCAGCAATTTCTAACTTTTGTAGTACTTTCTTACCGTCAGTACTTCAATACATTTGATGAGAAGGTATGAACTATTTGCAATTTGAAGCAATCATACATTTGATTAAAATTGATAATCACAAGAAGGGTTTTATATCAGGTAAAATTTGACTTACTGAAAATAAGTCCCCAATACATAAATTTACTAAGAGATCTTCATTCTTTATGGGCATTATCTGAAATTTTATCTTTACTCTTCAATGAGACTATGGGCACAGTCTCAGATCATGAAAACACAGCTTAGGTTATACAAAAAAAAAGTCCTGCTTGAAATATAAGTGCTTATGTACAGTGAACATACTCCTTAATATTGTTAGTTTACAAAGAAAACTGTGTTAAACTTTGAAAACTTTGGATTTTTTATCAAAAGACCTCGTTTCAATTTCCAGCCACCCAATTATAAGCAATGTAGCAGAGGGCAAATAAAATATTATCTCTGAGCCTCAATTTTCACATCTGTAATAACACGTCACAGAGTTGTTTAAAAAAGCATTGAAAATACAGATAAAGATTTATTTGTATTTTTTACGTGTTAACTCAGCATCTAGAAGAGTCAGGTACTATATCAGGAACTGCGGGGAGTGGAGGGGCTGAAGTCTATATGCTTGAAGTCTGTATTCTGGGAGAGACAGATGTATAAACCTCAATGTAAGGTGTTTATGTTGTAACTGAAGAAAAATCTAAATGCTGGGAGACCTCTCAGTAGAGAGAGACAAGCTCTGTCTTTGGATGTCAGAGGAAATTTCATTTAAAGGCAATATTTGGGTCTTGAAAGGAAAAAGTTTGCTGGCAGAGCAAGGATTCACAGTGGAATAAACACCACATGTACATGTAGGAGGATGGAGGGGTAACAGAGCAAGCAGTGTTAAGGAAAACTTGAGAGTCTTGTGCGGATGGAACATAGAGTTGGTGGGAGAATCGTAGCTGATGAGACTTAAAAGCTTCAGCAAGAACAGATTGTAAAGGGTCTTGAAACATAAAGACTTTTAGATTTGACAAGAAGGATACTAACGAGCTATGGCTCTTCATGAAAGAGATGCTTTGGAAAAACTAGTCTAGCTGTAACATGAAGAATCATCTGCTGTTCTCAAGGCTAGAGTCATGGATAGCAAATAGTACCCACTGCAGCAAGTCACGTATGTGTCGATGAGGTCAGAAATAAAGGACAGAGGCCAGTGTTTGTAACTGAATGATGTATTTGGCTTGGGATACATTTAATTTCAATGATTATATTAGGTAGGTTAAGGAATGAGTGCTTGGGGAAATAGTGGCTTGCTCCATTGAAACATTTTACAGTACAATTTTTCAACATTAATTTTCAACATTTAATTAACAAGTATCTTTTGCTATAGAATGAAATCAAAGCTCTGTATACAAAGACTTCAATTACCTCTATTTCTGCAATATCATCTCTAGTTTGTATCTAGGTTTCAATAATCTAGAAGTAATTCCCCAAATGGCTGATGCTCTTTCTAGCCTCTATACCTTTGCATGCTCCACTTCCTATGCCTAAATGCCTGAGTTTCTCCTTCATACCCTCATTATTGAGACTATTGTGATAATGTAAACTCTATTTGACTGTGTCTAAATCTGTTTCCCAACTCTGGCACATGACAGGCATACAAGAACATTTTAGCGAATAAAAAATAAATAAGGTATAAAGCATTGCAATGGAACAAATTTGTTCAAAGAAGTTCTGTCTTTGGGCAAATATTTGTCCCAACAATCTCCAAGTTAGTAGGATAGGGTTCTGAGTGGAGTCAGTATACTGGAACACTACTCATTTACAGTGTGAGCCTTTTTTCTAAGCATAATGGCAAGGGGTAATCCAAATTTCGTAATTATAAACCTGTACAAAAACTTTAAAATCACAATGTTTTATTAAAATGCCTCTTAATTTTTAGACTATTGTTTTACATTTTATGCAACTCACATTTTTAGACTAACAGGTACATATTCTGTATGAAATGTAATAAAAAAGAAGGCTCCATCTATGTTTTGACAACATGAAATATAAAGATTTTTAGTTAATCTTTTTTTGACATCCCTGCCCTCATCATCTTCACTGACATCCACAGGGGAGCATCGTTTGAGCATGATCAAGAAAATGAGGCCCAGAAATACCAAAGTTAATGCTATTACTGTATATTAAAAGAATTACCTCACCATCAAATGATTTTTTTGTTCTTTTCCTGACCACCTGAATGAATAAAGCAGGATAATGACATTCTCATTATTTTAGGAACACATTTGCATTCGTAATGAAAAAGTCCCTAAAGGGCACAGACACCGTAGAGGCGACTATCTGAATTAATTAAAATTGTTTGCCTGATTAAATAGAAAATGCAAGCGTAAACCTCATATCAGAGAAAGTTTCTCTCTTTTCATGAAAACACAAGAATAAACTATTTCTAGCAAAAAGCCTTACAAGATTAAACTTTAGAAAAAATATGTTTCCATTAAAAAAGCCTTGCAAGATTGAACTTTAGAAAATAAAATGTTTCCACATTTTTGTCTACTTTAAAAAACCGACTCTCTTATTGGCCAACAAAAATAAAATACCCATATACTATATTTTATATGTTCTAAATTCTTCAGTAGTTGATTAATTGAATCCACATAAAATAAGATTCTTTAAAATGTAAACACATTTATCTCAAAATTTAAAAAATGCATTTAATATCTTAAAACTTTTTATAAATAACTCTTCTAAATGGGTAAAAATTTATTATTTTTAAAAATAAATACAACAGTATCAACATAAAGAACCATTTGCTCCTTATGTAGAACATTCCTCTCAATGTCAGAAAGCAAACACACATCTTTCTCACTTTAAGAATGTTTTCATGTGTGCAAATCAATTCAAATGAGCTATTAATGTAATATTTAATAGAGCCATTAAAATGTGAATTATCTTGAAGTGATTGTACTACTTTTCCAGTGTTTTCCCAATGTAGTTGCAGCCACAAGGACAAGATATGTATGTGAAGGTAACTATTGTTCCCAGAAACACGAGCTTTGATAGAAAGAATCATAAAATAAAACTACACAGCATATATCCTTCTAAAATAACTCCGTAGGAGAACAGGTTCATTTTCACTTTGATCTACTGTTATTATGAGAAAGTGGATCAAGGTGAGAATGTGCAATGCTGATTCAGACCTAATTCAGCAGTATGGAGTAAAGTAATACACTGCAAAGACATTGCTTAGTAATAGTAGAAAATAGAGTCAAGAAGAATCTTGAAAAGTATACAGATGTAGTCCTTGACAGTATGTTATGTAGCCTTCTAACAACACCCACATAGTTTTCCCTCCTTTCTCTGATCACTTTTAGTGTTAGTAGTCATAAATAGGATTTGATTACATTTCAAATCGCATTTCTTAAACTATTTCATTGTTTCAATCTTGTCTTCCCAAATAATGTTGAAACCAGCAAGAGTAGCAGTGTGCACACATGTGTATGTATGTGTAGTTTTTTCCCAACCCTAATCTACAGAGTTTTTACACATATTCACACACTCACACCACATATGTATTTCTAAAAATCACAGTCACATTTTCATGAATTATAAAATTTTGACACTGCCTTTTATTTACTTATCTCTTTGCTTAACTTTCTGCCCTTATACTTGCTAAAACTTGTGTCTTAATCAGAATGTCAAGATCATGTGTATCACCATAACAAACAAGAAAATCAAAGCTTACTGAATTTTAAGTGTAATTGGAGTAAAAATATCATAATACTCTACTTTTTCTATAAAATAGCCATTGAGGTCAGCTCACATAGAATCATACCACAAGTATCAGTAAGGGGGCAAACTAATTTATTGGTGTCGCTCTGTATTTCAGTGGCTTAGTAGATACTTTAGCAGCCCGTTATACTAGAGAGTGGTATCATCATGCAGGGCATATATGCTTGTTTACCTTACACTGATATAGAAAACTCACATATCTTGTGAATTTAATCTCTAAAACCAGTAAAATGGTTTTATAGTGTTGAAATGACTTGTCAAAAATTGAAATTTTGTGTAGAAATTTTTCCCTTGTCTAACATCAATTTATTAGCTGACATGTTTTTCCAACTACATAATTTTTTAATACTGAGGGGACCCATTTTATCAATACAGCTTAAAGATGGTTCCATAACCAAATATCTATATTTTTATCTAATTGCTGCCCAGAGGCTTCAGTGGTAGACGTGTTAGCAAGGGAACAAAGAACATTAAAGATATGTTCTGGAGGAGATAATTATGTAACACAGAGGGGATATGGGCAAAAAATAACAACATGAAACAGAAAGTGCCAGTTGAAATTCAGGAAAAGTGTTAGATGAGTTCATGAAGAGGAGGAAATGTTTGCTTCCAATAGGTATCCAAGGGAGTTTTATTGGGGTGATGATGTTTGCTCTAAGTAATATACGCCATGATGTGGTGAATCGCAAGTAAAGAAAACTTCATTTAACAATATAGTACAGACGTGGCAAATCATGGAGGAATGATTAGTTCTATGACTTGCAGCAACAGATGCAGAAAAGGAAATAAAGTAAAACTACAAAGACAAAGAACTGTGAAGGAGGGTAATAAATGTTATTCTAAAATCTTGTACGTATTCTGTAGGGAAGTAAAGGTGGTTGGATAATGTAATGGTGTCAGTAGAATTATACTTCAGAGACTGTAATGTATTAGCAAATTATAAGATCAATTGGAAAGGGTGACATTAGGAAAGGACATAAACTTAGCAAGTTATGAGTCTATGTAAGTTATTGTTGAGTACAGAGGATGATCATAGAGCAAGATATTATGTAAAATCATAATGTGCTGACACCAATATTAATGCAATAACTAACATTTATTAAACCCTTATTATGCATAGGCCCTGGGTTAAGTACACCACATGGATTATTTTATTTAATCATCACTAAACTGTGATTACTACCTATAGCTGGTAATGTTATGCACATCATACAGATGGGGAAATGCAGGTTCTTAGAGGAACTTGACCAAGTTCTCATATCCAGTAATAAAAGGAGCCAAGATTCGAGTCTAAGCTTTCCGACCCCAAACCCATGTTATTAATAATCACAAATTGTTCTAAGAAATAAAAGAAGGAAAAATCAAGGATGACAGAGATCTGAGGCGGGGTGACTGGAAAAAGAGCTGTGCCATTAATAGATATTGGAACATGGATGAAAGTGTTTCTTTTCAGGAAGCTTTGGCCTGTGCCGGCCTACTTTCAAACTAACTGATTTGACCTTCTATCTAAGAAATATACTCAAGCAGTGGACCTGCTGAGAGCATTGACAGGCAGAGGGAAAGGCCCTCACATGGGCTGACTGCTGGTAGGGGAGCACGGAAAATATGATTATAGTTCATTTTCATGCCTGTCAAGAGGAAGTGACATAATTTCCATTTACAGATGAAGACAAGGACTTTTTGATGCTAGACAGCTTACCCAAAGTTATTTAGCTAGTGACTGATAAAGACAAAATCCTATTCTGCATCACCTTCTTGCCAGAGTCCAATTCCTTTTCAGAATATTCGGATCCAGATAGTTTAATAAATCTGCTAACTGAATCTTCAATCATGCTGAACTTTCAAAAGAATCTTAAAAGGGCACTACTTCAAAAATAGAAGCTTATTGGCTCTATTGTTAAACTATAATTATTTCATAATAATTATCTTAAATATCAATAAATGTCTACATGATTTTTTTTTTGCTAGGCAACTATTTCCAAACTCTCTCTTTTTTGTTTTTTTATTTTATTTTTTATTTTTTATTATTATTACTATTATTATTATTATACTTTAGGCTCTATGGTACATGTGTGCAATGTGCAGGTAAGTTACATATGTATACATGTGCCATGCTGGTGCGCTGCACCCACCAACTCGTCATCTAGCATTAGGTATATCTCCCAATGCTATCCCTCCCCCCTCCCCCCACCCCACAACAGTCCCTGAAGTCTGATGTTCCCCTTCCTGTGTCCATGTGTTTTCATTGTTCAGTTCCCACCTATGAGTGAGAATATGCGGTGTTTGGTTTTTTGTTCTTGCGATAGTTTACTGAGAATGATGATTTCCAATTTCATCCATGTCCCTACAAAGGACACGAACTCATCATTTTTTATGGCTGCATAGTATTCCATGGTGTATATGTGCCACATTTTCTTAATCCAGTCTATCATTGTTGGACATTTGGGTTGGTTCCAAGTCTTTGCTATTGTGAATAATGCTGCAATAAACATACGTGTGCATGTGTCTTTATAGCAGCATGATTTAGAGTCCTTTGGGTATATACCCAGTAATGGGATGGCTGGGTCAAATGGTATTTCTAGTTCTAGATCCCTGAGGAATCGCCACACTGACTTCCACAAGGGTTGAACTAGTTTACAGTCCCACCAACAGTGTAAAAGTGTTCCTATTTCTCCACATCCTCTCTAGCACCTGTTGTTTCCTGACTTTTTAATGATTGCCATTCTAACTGGTGTGAGATGGTATCTCATTGTGGTTTTGATTTGCATTTCTCTGATGGCCAGTGATGGTGAGCATTTTTTCATGTGTTTTTTGGCTGCATAAATGTCTTCTTTTGAGAAGTGTCTGTTCATGTCCTTCGCCCACTTTTTGATGGGGTTGTTTGTTTTTTTCTTGTAAATTTGTTGGAGTTCATTGTAGATTCTGGATATTAGCCCTTTGTCAGACGAGTAGGTTGCGAAAATTTTCTCCCATTTTGTAGGTTGCCTGTTCACTCTGATGGTAGTTTCCTTTGCTGTGCAGAAGCTCTTTAGTTTAATTAGATCCCATTTGTCAATTTTGGCTTTTGTTGCCATTGCTTTTGGTGTTTTAGACATGAAGTCCTTGCCCATGCCTATGTCCTGAATGGTAATGCCTAGGTTTTCTTCTAGGGTTTTTATGGTTTTAGGTCTAACATTTAAGTCTTTAATCCATCTTGAATTGATTTTTGTATAAGGTGTAAGGAAGGGATCCAGTTTCAGCTTTCTACATATGGCTAGCCAGTTTTCCCAGCACCATTTATTAAATAGGGAATCCTTTCCCCATTTCTTGTTTTTGTCAGGTTTGTCAAAGATCAGATACTTGTAGATATGTGGCATTATTTCTGACGGCTCTGTTCTGTTCCATTGATCTATATCTCTGTTTTGGTACCAGTACCATGCTGTTTTGGTTACTGTAGACTTGTAGTGTAGTTTGAAGTCAGGTAGTGTGATGCCTCCAGCTTTGTTCTTTTGGCTTAGGATTGACTTGGCGATGCGGGCTCTTTTTTGGTTCCATATGAACTTTAAAGTAGTTTTTTCCAATTCTGTGAAGAAAGTCATTGGTAACTTGATGGGGATGGCATTGAATCTGTAAATTACCTTGGGAAGGATGGCCATTTTCATGATATTGATTCTTCCTACCCATGAGCATGGAATGTTCTTCCATTTGTTTGTATCCTCCTTTATTTCCTTGAGCAGTGGTTTGTAGTTCTCCTTGAAGAGGTCCTTCACATCCCTTGTAAGTTGGATTCCTAGGTATTTTATTCTCTTTGAAGCAATTGTGAATGGGAGTTCACTCATGATTTGGCTCTCTGTTTGTCTGTTATTGATGTATAAGAATGCTTGTGATTTTTGCACATTGATTTTGTATCCTGAGGCTTTGCTGAAGTTGCTTATCAGCTTAAGGAGATTTTGGGCTGAGAAAATGGGGTTTTCTAGATATACTATCATGTCATCTGCAAACAGGGACAATTTGACTTCCTCTTTTCCTACTTGAATACCCTTGATTTCCTTCTCCTGCCTAATTGCCCTGGCCAGAACTTCCAACACTATGTTGAATAGAAGTGGTGAGAGAGGGCATCCCTGTCTTGTGCCAGTTTTCAAAGGGAATGCTTCCAGTTTTTGCCCATTCAGTATGATATTGGCTGTGGGTTTGTCATAAATAGCTCTTATTATTTTGAGATACGTCCCATCAATACCTAATTTATTGAGAGTTTTTAGCATGAAGGGTTGTTGAATTTTGTCAAAGGCCTTTTCTGCATCTATTGAGATAATCATGTGGTTTTTGTCTTTGGTTCTGTTTATATGCTGGATTACATTTATTGATTTGCATATATTGAACCAGCCTTGCATCCCAGGGATGAAGCCCACTTGATCATGGTGGATAAGCTTTTTGATGTGCTGCTGGATTCTGTTTGCCAGTATTTTATTGAAGATTTTTGCATCAATGTTCATCAAGGATATTGGTCTAAAATTCTCTTTTTTTGTTGTGTCTCTGCCAGGCTTTGGTATCAGGATGATGTTGGCCTCATAAAATGAGTTAGGGAGGATTCCCTCTTTTTCTATTGATTGGAATAGTTTCAGAAGGAATGGTACCAGCTCCTCCTTGTACCTCTGGTAGAATTCGGCTGTGAACCCATCTGGTCCTGGACTTTTTTTGGTTGGTAAGCTATTGATTATTGCCACAATTTCAGCTCCTGTTATTGGTCTATTCAGAGATTCAACTTCTTCCTGGTTTAGTCTTGGGAGGGTGTATGTGTCCAGGAATTTATCCATTTCTTCTAGATTTTCTAGTTTATTTGCGTAGAGGTGCTTGTAATATTCTCTGATGGTAGTTTGTATTTCTGTGGGATTGGTGGTGATATCCCCTTTATCATTTTTTATTGCATCTATTTGATTCTTCTCTCTTTTTTTCTTTATTAGTCTTGCTAGCGGTCTATCAATTTTGTTGATCCTTTCAAAAAACCAGCTCCTGGATTCATTAATTTTTTGAAGGGTTTTATGTGTCTCTATTTCCTTCAGTTCTGCTCTGATTTTAGTTATTTCTTGCCTTCTGCTAGCTTTTGAATGTGTTTGCTCTTGCTTTTCTAGTTCTTTTAATTGTGATGTTAGGGTGTCAATTTTGGATCTTTCCTGCTTTCTCTTGTGGGCATTTAGTGCTATCGATTTCCCTCTACACACTGCTTTGAATGCATCCCAGAGATTCTGGTATGTTGTGTCTTGGTTCTCGTTGGTTTCAAAGAACATCTTTATTTCTGCCTTCATTTCGTTATGTACCCAGTAGTCATTCAGGAGCAGGTTATTCAGTTTCCATGTAGTTGAGCGGTTTTGAGTGAGATTCTTAATCCTGAGTTCTAGCTTGATTGCACTGTGATCTGAGAGAGAGTTTGTTATAATTTCTGTTCTTTTACATTTATTGAGGAGAGCTTTATTTCCAAGTATATGGTCAATTTTGGAATAGGTGTGGTGTGGTGCTGAAAAAAATGTATATTCTGTTGATTTGGGGTGGAGAGTTCTGTAGATGTCTATTAGGTCCGCTTTGTGCAGAGCTGAGTTCAATTCCTGGGTATCCTTGTTGACTTTCTGTCTCGATCTGTCTAATGTTGACAGTGGGGTGTTAAAGTCTCCCATTATTAATGTGTGGGAGTCTAAGTCTCTTTGTAGGTCACTCAGGACTTGCTTTATGAATCTGTGTGCTCCTGTATTGGGTGCATATATATTTAGGATAGTTAGCTCTTCTTGTTGAATTAATCCCTTTACCATTATGTAATGGCCTTCTTTGTCTCTTTTGATCTTTGTTGGTTTAAAGTCTGTTTTATCAGAGACTAGGATTGCAACCCCTGCCTTTTTTTGTTTTCCATTTGCTTGGTAGATCTTCCTCCATCCTTTTATTTTGAGCCTATGTGTGTCTCTGCATGTGAGATGGGTTTCCTGAATACAGCACACTGATGGGTCTTGAGTCTTTATCCAATTTGCCAGTCTGTGTCTTTTAATTGGACCATTTAGTCCATTTACATTTAAAGTTAATATTGTTATGTGTGAATCTGATCCTGTCATTATGATGTTAGCTGGTTATTTTGCTCATTAGTTGATGCAGTCTCTTCCTAGTCTCGATGGTCTTTACATTTCGGTATGATTTTGCAGTGGCTGGTACCGGTTGTTCCTTTCCATGTTTAGTGCTTCCTTCAGGAGCTCTTTTAGGGCAGGCCTGGTGGTGACAAAATCTCTCAGCATTTGCTTGTCTATAAAGTATTTTATTTCTCCTTCACTTATGAAGCTTAGTTTGGCAGGATATGAAATTCTGGGTTGAAAATTCTTTTCTTTAAGAATGTTGAATATTGGCCCCCACTCTCTTCTGGCTTGTAGGGTTTCTGCCGAGAGATCCGCTGTTAGTCTGATGGGCTTCCCTTTGATGGTAACCCGACCTTTCTCTCTGGCTGCCCTTAACATTTTTTCCTTCATTTCAACTTTGGTGAATCTGACAATTATGTGTCTTGGAGTTGCTCTTCTCGAGGAGTATTTTTGTGGCGTTCTCTGTATTTCCTGAATCTGAATGTTGGCCTGCCTTGCTAGATTGGGGAAGTTCTCCTGGATAATATCCTGCAGAGTGTTTTCCAACTTGTTTCTATTCTCCCCATCACTTTCAGGTACACCAATCAGACGTAGATTTGGTCTTTTCACATAGTCCCACAGTTCTTGGAGGCTTTGCTCGTTTCTTTTTATTCTTTTTTCTCTAAACTTCCCTTCTCGCTTCATTTCATTCATTTCATCTTCCAGGGCTGATACCCTTTCTTCCATTTGATCGCATCGGCTCCTTAGGCTTCTGCATTCTTCACGTAGTTCTCGAGCCTTGGTTTTCAGCTCCATCAGCTCCTTTAAGCACTTCTCTGTATTGGTTATTCTAGTTATACCTTCTTCTAAATTTTTTTGAAAGTTTTCAACTTCTTTGCCTTTGGTTTGAATATCCTCCCGTAGCTCGGAGTAATTTGATCGTCTGAAGTCTTCTTCTCTCAGCTTGTCAAAGTCATTCTCCGTCCAGCTTTGTTCCGTTGCTGGTGAGGAACTGCGTTCCTTTGGAGGAGGAGAGGTAGTCTGCTTTTTAGAGTTTCCAGTTTTTCTGCTCTGTTTTTTCCCCATCTTTGTGGTTTTATCTACTTTTGGTCTTGATGATGGTGATGTACAGATGGGTTTTTGGTGTGGATGTCCTTTCTGTTAGTTTTCCTTCTAACAGACAGGACCCTCAGCTGCAGGTCTGTTGGAGTACCTGGCCGGCCGTGTGAGGTGTCAGTCTGCCCCTGCGGGGGGGTGCCTCCCAGTTAGGCTGCTCGTGGGTCAGGGGTCAGGGACCCACTTGAGGAGGCAGTCAGCCCGTTCTCAGATCTCCAGCTGCGTGCTGGGAGAACCACTGCTCTCCTCAAAGCTGTCAGACAGGGACATTTAAGTCTGCAGAGGTTACTGCTGTCTTTTTGTTTGTCTGTGCCCTGCCCCCAGAGGTGGAGCCTACAGAGGCAGGCAGGCCTCCTTGAGCTGTGGTGGGCTCCACCCAGTTCAAGCTTCCAGGCTGCTTTGTTTACCTAAGCGAGCCTGGGCAATGGTGGGCGCCCCTCCCCCAGCCTCGCTGCCGACTTGCTGTTTGATCTCAGACTGCTGTGCTAGCAATCAGCGAGACTCCGTGGGCGTAGGACCCTCTGAGCCAGGTGTGGGCTATACTCTCCTGGGGCACCGTTTCCTAAACCCGTTGGAAAGGCACAGTATTCGGGTGGGAGTGTCCCGATTTTCCAGGTGCCCTCTGTCACCCCTGGAAAGGGAACTCCCTGACCCCTTGCACTTCCCGAGTGAGGCAATGCCTCGCCCCTGCTTCGGTTGGTGCAGGGTGCACTCACCCACTGACCTGCGCCCACTGTCTGGCACTCCCTAGTGAGATGAACACGGTACCTCAGATGGAAATGCAGAAATCACCCGTCTTCTGCGTCGCTCGCGCTGGGAGCTGTAGACCGGAGCTGTTCCTATTCGGCCATCTTGCCCAAACTCTCTCTTTTTTCAAGATATGACTTTCCACATCTACAGTTCACTAAATGTACTCTCAGATGTCTATAATGACCTGCTAAATTCTGCAATCCCACAAACTCTTCTCATAGCTCATCTTCTTTGACTTCTCTGCTGACCACACCCTCCTTCTTGTCATGTCTCCTTGGATTTCTTAGCACTACCCCTTCTTTCTCTTCACCTCTTTATCCTTTCATTCTTAGTGTTCTCAACTCCTACGTCCTTTCCTAACAACTCCTCTGATATAATCCCTCCTATTCATCTTTTCCTTTTCTACTCTCTTTTCATGCTGTTAACAGCCCACTACACTCTTTTCATGCTGTAAGAGCCCATTTAATTCAATAAATTCTATCCCAAGAAATATATCTCCAAATTTTATCTACTAGCCAAATGTCTGTTCTAGATTTCAAGATATTACTTCTTGGGTGTATTACTCTAACCTGTTGCCTTCTCCTGGGTTCCTATCTTAATAGTATCAATTTCATCTCAATTATTTTAAAACCAATGTCTATATTCCTCCATGATCTTTTCCATTTAATAAGCTGCTAAATCCTTTCAGTTTGAACTCTCCAATATCTTTCACGATAAGAAAAATACAATAGTGATAAAGACACTGTCAACTACCCACATCAATACCACAATTATTAGTATTTATTTTGAATTAAAACTGCACTAAGCATTTTCCTCATGGGATATCATTTAATCCCCACAATGCCATTACAGTGAAAACAATTGAAGTAAGGAAACAGAAGAGACTCAGAGAACACTTGCCCTTGATCATAAAGTTGAGAAAAGGCAGATACACTATTCAAAACAAGGTGTAACTATCTGGTCATGAAACCTTCTGCTCTGCAGCCACATCCTTTCCATTCCCACTGCTAGTGACTCAGTTTGTCCTTCATCATGTCTTCTCTGAATTAATGCCAGAGCCTCCCTGCCTCTCTAACTGTGGCCCTTCCTTTTCACTGTTGCAACACATCTATCTTCATAAAAGCAGGTTTAAAACAATTTGTTTTTCATCAGAAATCTTCTTCAAGCCCTAAAATAAATGACAAGCTTTGAGTGTAGGTAAGACTTCCTGGGCTGGGTAGCCAAAACATTTTCCTAGTAACTCAATTTCTTTACTTTTTCAAAAAACATTGATACAGTTTTTTGTATGTGTTATGTGTGTGTGTGTGTGTGTGTGTGTGTGTGTGTGCGCCAGACCCTAATCCTTTACCAATATTACACAATTAATCCTCAAACAATCCATGATGGAAATGCTTTTTCCCTCCATTTTACCAAGTAAAGAATTGAGCACAAGGAAGTCAGGTCAATTGTCCTATGGCACAAAGCTAGTAGCTAGTGCCTCTGAGCGTCAATCAAACCTCTGCAGTCTAGCTCCAGAGCCCATGCTCTTAGCCCTCAGGCCACGCCGCCTCTCCATCACTTGTCTTATTGATTTAAGAGGCTGGCAAGCATGTATTTCTTCTCAGATAGATTTTAGATCCATTAAGGTATCCATCTTTACATCTTCTCCATCTTGCAATATCACAGTGTCTAATACACAGAGCCTTTCAAATAATAATCTAAGATAATTTACTTTAACAATTATTTATTTATGGAACATCAGAGCTGATTTAGACCCTAGAGACACCTATTCTTTTGAAGAAGGCAGAACACTTCAGCTTAAGAAAACTTACCCAGTGTGTGGATGGACCAATAATAAAAAGGAATGTAAAAATTACAGTAAAAGAGGACATTAGGCTAGAAATGAGGAGGGAGGTAGAATTTAAATAAATAGGACAAGGTCACATTCGTTCTGTGAACTGAATAACAGAGAGATGATCCCAAGATAAGTACTTTCTAGTCAGAGGGGAGAAATAATAAAGGTACTAGACGGGGAATAAATATGACATTTTAACGTGCCTGAGAAATATAGATGATCAATGTGGCTAGACTTTGGTGAATGAGGAAGAGAGTGACACAATAAGAGGCAAAAGCTCCAAATAGACAAGATGAGATTGTTTAAGGCCTATAAGCCATGAAAAGGAGTATTAAATTTATTTTAAGTTCAATAAAAAGCAATTGAACATTGTTAAACAGAGGAACAAAATAATATGATTTCCTTTTTTTTGTTTTTTTTTGAGATGGAGCCTTGCTGTGTCGCCCAGGCTGGAGTGCAGTGGCGTGATCTCGACTCACTGCAACCGCCTCCCAGGTTCATGCAATTCTCCTGCCTCAGCCTCCCGAGTAGCTGGGACTACAGGCGCCCGCCACCATGCCCTGTTAATTTTGCTTTTGTATTTTTAGTAGAGATGGGGTTTCACCGTGATAACCAGGATGTTCTCGATCTCCTGACCTTGTGATGCGCCTGCCTCGGCCTCCCAAAGTGCTGGGATTATAGGCATGAGCCACCGCGCCCGGCCAAATAGTGTGATTTCTATTTGTGAACGATTACCTTGCTCACACGGAAAACAGATTATTCTGTTTAACAGCAGAAGCCAGGAAACCAGTAAGGAGCCTGCTCGAATGAGCCAGATAAGGGATCAGAAAATTTTCTTATAGACAGACGGCAGATAAATATTTTAGGCTTTGTGGCTATACAAATCTCTGCCAGAATAACTTAATTCTGCCATTGTAGCAGAAATACATTCACAGTAAATAAACAAATAAATGTGGTTAGTTGTTTTCCAATAAAGTTTTATTTATGGATATGGAAATTTGAATTTTATATCATTTTCACATCATAAAACATTATTCTTTTATCAGCCATTAAAAAATGTAAAAACTATTCTTACCTAGAGGGACATAAAACAGCAGCCAGTGTGCTAAATTTGTCCTGTAGACTGTAATTTGCCAACCCTTTGTCTAGATAACAGAAGATAACTTCACTAGGTTCATAGAGATTGAGGAGTCATTTACCAACACGAGGGAGAATTGCAAATAGTCGAATAAAATGGAGGAGAGGAGATAAAAATATCAAATTTGTATTTCGGGTATATTATGATTTAATACATCCCAACTTTAAAAAATAAAAATGGCCCTGAAATTTATATGTTTCTCCTTTGAAATTGTATAGTGTTCAGAAACTCAGTTTCTTACAAGACATGCCATTTCTTTCATGAATACTGGTACTTCAATATATCAGAAAGTTTGTCTTTATTTTAACTGGAAATCTATCTCCCTGAAACCTATGCCTTTTGATTCTGGCCCTTGTTTCTAAAACTAAGCAGACTAACTTGTATCTCTTCTGTATGAGAGTATAGAAAATGTCTAAAAGCATCTATTATCTTTCTCTCTCACTTCTAGTCCTCCATGTTAAACATACCCAGTCTTCTATACTTCATTATAAGACATGTGTCTAGAATGTTTATCGACCTTCAACTGTTTTTCTTTTCTTTTAATGTCCTCCTTACAGTTGAATGTAAAATGTCACATTATATTAAATTAAATATAAACAAGACTATAACTTCTCACTCATCTTTAATGACAAGAGTAATAAGAGCCTACAAACAACAAGACTAAATGCAAATAAATCTATGACAGCATCTATAATATTCAGCTTAACTTGAACTAGGGCTCAGAGGTATAGAATATTGAGGAGTTCATTATCAAGTCAGATGAACAAAAGTTTGTCTTCACATTTCCAAGTCACCTCCATAGCATCCTTCCAGTCCAGCTGAAATTACTTACAAGGCCAAATTAATATTACCACAAGCTTCAAGTCAAAATACTACCAATGACATCTATTGAGCTGGTTCAATACATAAATCTCATCTCTGCCTAGAGAAGAGTCAGAGATTATTTCTCCCCTTGGATAAAGCATTGCTTCATCCAAATGAATCAAACACAAGAGGCATAAAACTCCTTTTATATCCTTCATGCCTTTCCTTTTTTATGGCATACTTTATGGTTGGGGCCTGTTTTCTATTTTTTGTTGCTTTGGATATGAAAATATGCTCTGAGGATGATCACAAAATATAGGTAAGCTCCTCTTCACAAGCTTTACTCTTGAAAGAGCATTTGAAAGTGAAAACTCAGAAATAAACAAGTAGAGCTGGCTTTCTGAATGAATAATAGAGAAATAATCTTAATGAGTGGTGTATATTCGCCATCCCCCGAAGGGAGGCACACTTCAGAAGCGGCCACATTTGTGTTCTCTTTGGCACCATTGTTGCCTTAATAACCCTCATGACCACCAGTGATTATTATTTGATTTCCCCTAGGAAGAGCTTCCTTTACATTTGACTTATAAAGCCAATCTTATCCAGGAACCCAATTTTATATAGTCAATTTATTAATGTTGTGGTGATTATGTAGACATCATCATAGACTCATAGTTAAATGACATCTGTAATAGTCTTCTAGTGCTGCCATAAAAAATGAAGGCTTGAAAAACAGATCTTTATTTTTCACAGTTCCAGAGACTGGAAATCCAATATCCAAGTGTTGTCAGATTTGGTTTCTCCTGAGGCCTTGCCCCTGGGCTTGCAGATGGCCACCTTCTCACTGTGTCTTCACATTGCTTTCCTCTGTGCATGCACACTCTGAGTGTCTCTCTCTTTCTCTTCTTTTAAGGACACAAGTTATATTGAATTAGAGTCCTACCCTTATAACCTTATTTAACCTTAATAACCTCCTTAAAGATCCTGTCTCCAGATATGGTCACATTGAGAGTTGGGCTTCAATATATAAATTTGGAGCAGACACAACCCAATCTATAACAGCATTTAATGACATGGAAGCCACAAGCACACAGACACACATACAAAGTTATTGCTTTCTTAGTGTTCAAAAAGTAAAACACAATATTTTCATTTTAAGAGTTCTAAAGCAGTCATAGTACAGTTAGGAAAACAGAAACGACTCGGTATTTCAAGCAAGGAGAATTTAATGCATGGATCTGCACCATATGTGAAAGAAGAGCTGAGAAGTTAAAAAGAACACAGAGAAATATTCTGGGGATTAGAAACAACACAAAACAGCCACAACCATCTGGAATGGGAAGGATGCAAGAGGAGGTAGTTGCCATAACTATATAGCAGGATTCAGAATCACACCTCTGTAGAGACCACCTGACAGAAGCTAGGATATCAAAGAATGGGACTCTCTGGTAGGGGAATATATTGGTTTATGTTACTGAAGAGGTTAAGGATAAACCTGTTTTCAATGTGGCTTTATTTTTGTTAAAGCAATGTGATCACACCCTTGTTTATCCTTCTCAACTTTTCTTTCTTGGTTTTGCTTATGATTCTTAGGTCAGCTGTAAACTCTTGGCCCTAAAATGGCAGCCAGAGGCTCCTGCATGCTCTCTTGTTCTTATACTACATGGGAAAAGACATAGCTTTCATCATCCATTCATTTAAAGAAAAATAGGACCTCATCCAGATAAAAACAGCTGAAGACAGGTGCCCAATCTGGAGCTCATCACTGTAATAAAAGTGATGAGATTACAATGAGTGGCCCAGGCCAATCTGGCCTAATCCTGAGGCTTGAAGTGAGTCAATTTCACTCAAAATGCATGTCTGCCATTCAATAGACGATGAGTGAAATGGAAACTAGGCAGTAATAAATGATGCCTACATTATAATTTCTTTGTGAATTCAACCCTAAAACTCTAGGCGAAATTAATTTTCCTCCATAATATCTTATTTGTTCCTGAATGAGAATAAATGGATGAAAGTTTTATTAAGAGAATAAATGAATGAACTAATAAATCAGTTAATCATTAAATTAATATAAGTATGTTTAATGGTGTAGAAAATAGATTTGGAGAAGCTTTCAGGATTAATAGAACTTTCATAAGGTAACAACCCATAAAGTATTACTTTGAGGATCTTTGTGCCATTATCAATCATATTAATAATTATTATAATAACATTAACTACAAGTTATTGGTAATTATTAGCTACCAGGTGGTTATTAGCTACCTACTATGTGTTTATATATATAGATTATCTACATTTCTTTTTATATATATATAACATCTACATTTTATCATTTAAATTATCTACATTTATTATCCACAAGCACAGAGATGTTCAGTAACCAGCCCGTGAATACCCAGCCAGAAGATGAAAGAGCTGGAAATTGAGCCCACACATTTCAACACCACAGGACTATTCTTGACATCTATGCCAAGTTATCTGTTGTGAAACTAGTAAAATAATTGAATAGAAGTTATTCTTATTAAAAAAAAGTCTGGCCTTGTATTTCATTTATCATATCCTGTGGCCAAATTGTCACTTCCTAATATCAACCGAATATTTGAAATAACCTTTTTGCGTGATTGAAAATGTTCTCTATGCTAATAATGTTGTGTAGTTTCTCATCTTGAAGTCCCACATTAGAATTCAGTGTTGCTGCTTTACCCAGAATGAAGAGTAAATTCACCTCTCTGGTATTGAAAATCTCCACAATTTGCCCCCAGTCTACACTTTTAACTTTAACTCTCATCATTCTCAATCGCACACCTTAGATTTCAGGCTCACCTTCCAATAAATAGACCCTTTTCCATGATGTTTTTATACCTCTTCCAGACAAATTCCAACTCCTAGAACTTTCTTAATTCTATGAGCTGAATATAATATGGGGATTGTTTTCAGAAGTTCTAAAGATCTCTACTTTCTTAAATACTTTTTAACAGAACACTTTTTGACCATTATTGAATATATGGCATTCCTTGATGAAATGTAGGTTTCTAGGCTGCCAAGACCATAGCTTACTTAATTGTATATAACCTTCCATACCAACTCAGAGCTCAAAAATGTAACTAATAGTTTTATTAATGAGATTAAGAAAATGAGAAATAGAAATGCTAAAAAACATATATTTTATCCAGTTCTTTTAAACATCTAGATCTCAAGTCAAGGGAAGAATTATAAAACCTTATGAGAAATTCCATCATCACAAGTACCTTTTATAAAAATAATACCTGTATAATAGATAAAAATAAAACTCAGAGTATATAATATACTAATGAAGAGTTCCATGTTTTTGTATGTTCAAAATTCAATGACCAATATCAACATTGTTAAACATTTGATTTATATTTTTTATTGCTTTTTACTTCCACAAACTCAGAAACATGATGGTTTTAGGGAATTCTGCATTTTCATGAGTTTGCTGCTTACTTTCTGATTAATTTCTTACAACAAATTACATATCCTGATTTTCCTTTTATCATTTTGGGAAATTTGACATGTGACTTACTCAGACTTTCTTCTTTGTATGTAAATAAGGTAGAAATTAAGGTGTATTTCCTGACACTTTTATATTGCTTATGAGTAATTTCCTACAATAAAACTTAGTTAATCAATTTTACTACTTAATTTTTATGTACCAGGGTGATGTCAAAACTCTTCAGAAAGTTTAACATTAGATCTTTTAAGTAGTTAATAATTTTGAAAGCACAAAATTTCCATCAGATGACATGGAAAGCACAGAAGTAGGGTATCAAGAGGCAAATATTGAAGTCTGCTGAATTTGACTGAAGATAGAAGAATAGAGACAGTTCTAGATCAGTGCTTCCCAACAGAACTTTTTGTGGTAATGAAAATGTCCCACATCTGTATTCGCCAGTATAAGAACAATTTGTCACATATAGCTATTAAACACTTTAAAGTGTGGCTACTGTTAATGAGAAAATTAATTTTAAATTTTATTTACTGTGAACCAATTTAACTTTAAATAGCCACATGTAACAAGTGGCTCCCCCACTGGGCAGTGCAAGTATGGAGTATAGCATGCACAGTAAGAGGTACAGATGGAGAATTGGTATTGGGAGATGCTCAGCAGCCATGTGACAGCTAAGAGGAATGGGTATCTCAAGTTAATATTGTAGAATAAATGTTTCACCTGGGAATGGGAAGATGTCAAAAACAAGTTTCCCTTACTTTACAATTGTGTCTGGACTTTCTTTTCTCATCTTCGGAGGTGGTCTTAGTGTGGAGTAGTAGACTGGAAGAGTTACCAAGGTTGTTATTTTATTTTATTTTATTATTTCATTTCATTTCATTTTATTTTCCCAAATACCCATTCTAATCTTGGTAAATACTTGTTGAGGGAATATTTAAAGTTAGAACATTTAATTTTTTTTCCAGTGATACCTAAAAGAATGTATCACTGGAAAAAAATGTAATTGATATAAGTAAGAGTGGAAAAAATCACAATCCCTATATAAGCCTTCTTTAGAAATGATAAGATATATGATTTAAATTAATGAAGAGCACAACCAAGATAAAAAATGCTTTTATGTCTCTGCAGGTAGCTGTGCTCACATTTGTGTACACTACTCTGGCAAACTGGATTAATGTCTCCAGATATATTCTCCATTCTGCTTTTGATTTTGTAGCTACTAGTATAAGAGTTAATAAATTGCATATAATTTTTTCTAGTTGCCTAACTCATTGTTGACAAGGAATTTCAGCATCAGAAATAAATGTTACTCTCATGTATTCTGTGTCTCAGTTCTATTAAGAGAGAGTATCTTAGGACATGGTAAATGTCAATTACTTGTTACTTTACTATTCCCACTAGTTCAATGGTGAGATAAGAATGCCACCAATTATCATTTCGTTGATACCTATCATAATGAGAACCTGTTAAGTTAATGATGAGACAGGTGTTCATCATTTAAGGGACTCCTGAGAAGACTGCTCACTTCACCATTAATAACATTTCTGAGACATTTTCTATTTATGGATACCATAAAGATTGGGTTTCACTAGCAACTGGATCATTGAGGAGAAACTTTTTTAAAGACTGGTTAAATTAATGCTGAAATTTTATAAAATAAATTTTAAAAGAAACCCAATTAGGTTAGTCTTCTGCAATTATTTTAAAACTTAAAAATCATAATAAAAAGCACAAGAGTACAACACAAGTGTACTTTAGGGTTAGGAGTGGATGTTGAAAATTTTTCAGCAATTACCAACTTAAATATAATTAAATTCTACTGAGTACCTTCTTGCTGCAGGGTGTGATCTAGAAGTTCAAGGTCATCAAGGTTGGTACCTTCTGAGGTCTCTTTCCTTGGGTAGTGCCTGGCAGTCTTCTCCCTGTGTCTTCACATGGTCTTCTCTCTGTGTGTGTCTACATTCTAATTTCCCCTTCTCATAAAGACACTAGTCATATTGTAATGTCACTGTTTTAACTTAATTACCTCTTGAAAACGCTTATCTTCAAATACAGTCACATTCGGAGATACTAGGAGTTAGGACCTCAATATATGAGTTTTAGGTAACACGATTCAGCCCATAACAGTAAGTATGCCTTCAAGCTGCACCCTCTAATAAAGTTAGATAAGTGTTAGACTAGAAGTATAAGTAGTTGTAAAAGTTTTTAAAAGATTTTAAATAATCTAAGATATAGACATAATTAACTCCTGAATAAATGCTAGAAGTACTGTTCATAAACTGGAAATACTATTTCAGGCTGAAGTTTGGGGAAGGACATGCATGGCTTTAGGAAAGAGGTGAAAATTGATCTCAGTCTTAGAAGATTTGGTTAGAACAGTTAAGAAAATAATCCAGGAGAGTGAGATGTCATTAATAATCATGGAGATAGGAGAAAGCATAATTATAAGAAGAAGAGGAAGCAAGTTGGGATGAAGCATAATAGGACATTATACTGGAAACTTATTTATGTTTGAGCTGAAAATGTGGAGGCACTGAAAAGACACTCTGAGATTTATCAATTGAGCAGAAAAGAAGGTCCAAGAAAGGAACTTATTGGCGTGCCTGAATTTTCAGTAGCTATCTGATTCCACAGGAACAACTGACCATTTTCATTTCACCGTGCATCATATAAACAAGAAACTTATTATGACAGTAACTGAGAATCAGTCTAAGCCAAATATGGTATGAATTTAAATCACCAACCTCATGGGAGTAAAACTATTCCTCCCCTCAGTGCCCTAAGAAAAGATTTTGGTCACTCATCAAAGGCCAAAACTGAGATAAAACTTCAGCAAGTAGGGAACTACTAAAAGTTGCATTACAGCCTGGGTGACAGAGTGAGACCCTATTAAAAAAAAAAAAAAAAAAAAAAGAAGGAGAAGAAGAAAGGAGAAAAAGAAAAGAAAAAAGAAAAACCACATTAAATGATTCCCATGAATATCGAAATCTAGTATAAGCAAGTATCTATTCACTTTCTAATAGCTTCAACCCTGGAAACATCTGGCCCTACATTATAAAAGGACAAATGTCTTTCAAAATATATTTTTATTTTTTTCTTTTAACTACAAAAGTAATTTCTAATTGAGACAACAAAATACTTCCTGGATAGTTTTGGAAATACACTATTGTAATACACTACTTTCACAGTTCCAATATAATCAGTTATACTTGAAATAGTGAGTTTCGTGTTTAGAACTGATATTGTATTTTATTCTTTTAACATTTGAAAAGATGGTATGGAATTTTAAACGCAGAATAACATGAAAACCAAATCAATATGTTGTTCATGCATGGCGTACAAGGGAAATTTTTTAGTAATTCCTACCTTTTCAGATCATTAATCTTAATCATTATATTACACATGCTTTATACCCCCCTCAAAATTACTAATACGGCAACCCTTATAACTCTGAAAATTGGATAGAACACAGATTCCAGAGTGACTCAACAGGCAATTCTCAGGAGACAAATGCAGCTCTAATTTTGCCATATAGCTTCTTGATAATAAACTAATATCAAAGAGGTAAAGATGAATACCTTTACAACTACAGCCTATTTTGAAGAAGCTTTATATTATTTTATCATTGCATTGGACTTCAAGCATTGAATCACCATTTATGTGTTTGTTCTGCAAATAAACACAAATAAACTACTTGACTTAAATTTAATTTTGCAATATTTTCACATCTTTAGAGTCTTCCATCAAAATATGTCCCTTTGGGACCCAATTAAAGAGCTTCTGCATAGCAAAAGAAACTATCAGCAGAATAAACAGACAACCTATAGGATGAGAGAAAATATTTGGAAACTATGCATCTGACAAAGATCTAATATCCAAAATCCATATGATACTTAAACAATTGAACAAGCAAAAAACAAATAATCCCATTAAAAATGAATGAAAGACACAAGAAGAGACACTTCACAAATGAAGATATATACAATTGGCCAAGAAACATGAAAAAAATCCTCCACATCACTAATCATCAGAGAAATGTGAATTGAAACCACAGTGAGATACCACCTCACATCAGTCAGAATGGCTATTATTAAAAAGTCAAAAATAACAGATACTGGCAAGGTTTCAGAGAAAAGGGAATGCTTACACACTGCTAGCAAGAATGTAAATTAGTTCATCCTCTATGGAAAGCAGTTTGGAGATTTCACAAGGAACTTAGAACTACCATTTAATCCAGCAACTCCATTACTGAGTGTATACCCCAAAAAAAAAAAAAAAATCATTCTACCAGAAAGACACATGCACTTGCATGTTTAATGCAGCACCATTCACAGTAGCAAAGATATGGAATCAACGTAGGTGCTCATCGATGGCATGTTGGGTTGAAAATGTGGTAGATATACATCATGGAATAATACAGGGCCATAAACAAGAATGAAATCATGTCTTTTGCAGCAACATGGATCCAGCTGGAGGCCATTACCCTAAGCAAATTAAAACAGCAACAGAAAACCAAATACCACATGTTCTCACTTATAAGTGGGAGCTGAACATTGGGTACTCAGGAATATAAAGATAGCAACAACAGAACCTGGAGACCTTGGGGCCAGGGGTGAAGGGCTGAAAAACTACTGGGTTCCATGTTCAGTACCATGGTGATGGGATAATACACACCCCAAACCTCAGCATCACATAGTATACCCAGATAATAAACCAGCGCATGTACCCCCGAATCTAAAGTAAAAGTTGGAAAAAATATACATGTTCCTTTGATATCAGATAAAGTCAAACATCTCAACACACACAAAAAAACTGCATTTCACAAAGAAGGTAGGCAATTCACAGTGGTAACTCCCTTTCTTTCTACTATGTATTAGTGGTAAATATTTGGGCAAATGTAGATTTTAATAATGTATTCATTAGCACATATGTAATGTAATATTTCAAGAATTCCACCAAACACACAAAGTGTGTCTCTATAACCCCTTATCACTCCATTTCTTATATATGCAGAAGTGCATGTCAAATTTTTTGGACATTTCTTTACACTGGTATTACATAAGTATTTAATATCTCTTTCCACTTCTAAAGTAAAGGCAAATCATTTAACCCTGCTCAGTGATTTTCTTGTCAGAGTAAATTTCACTCAGGAGTGTGAATCTAACACACAGACTGCTCTAGTTATTTTGTTTAAAACATAAAAGCCAGTGTGAGATGGTATCTCATTGTGGTTTTGATTTACATTTCTCTGATGGCCAGTGATGGTGAGCATTTTTTCATGTGTTTTTTGGCTGCATAAATGTCTTCTTTTGAGAAGTGTCTGTTCATGTCCTTCGCCCACTTTTTGATGGGGTTGTTTGTTTTTTTCTTGTCAATTTGTTTGAGTTCATTGTAGATTCTGGATATTAGCCCTTTGTCAGATAAGTAGGTTGCGAAAATTTTCTCCCATTTTGTAGGTTGCCTGTTCACTCTGATGGTAGTTTCTTTTGCTGTGAGGAAGCTCTTCAGTTTAATTAGATCCCATTTGTCAATTTTGGCTTTTGTTGCCATTGCTTTTGGTGTTTTACACATGAAGTCCTTGCCCATGCCTATGTCCTGAATGGTAATGCCTAGGTTTTCTTTTAGGGTTTTTATGGTTTTAGGTCTAACGTTTAAGTCTTCAATCCATCTTGAATTGATTTTTGTTAGAATGGCAATCATTAAAAAGTCAGGAAACAACAGGTGTTGGAGAGGATGTGGAGAAATAGGAACACTTTTACACTGTTGGTGGGACTGTAAACTAGTTCAACCATTGTGGAAGTCAGTGTGGCGATTCCTCAGGGATCTAGAACTAGAAATACCATTTGACCCAGCCATCCCATTACTGGCTATATACCCAAAGGACTATAAATCATGCTGCTATAAAGACACATGCACACATATGTTTATTGCAACACTATTCACAATAGCAAAGACTTGGAACCAATCCAAATGTCCAACAATGATAGACCAGATTAAGAAAATGTGGCACATATACGCCATGAAATACTATGCAGCCATAAAAAAATGATGAGTTCATGTCCTTTGTAGGGACATGGAGGAAATTGGAAATCATCATTCTCAGTAAACTATCGCAAGAACAAAAAACCAAACACTGCATATTCTCACTCATAGGTAGGAATTGAACAATGAGAACACATGGACACAGGAAGGGGAACATCACACTCTGGGGACTGTTATGGGGTGGGGGGAGGGGGGAGGGATAGCATTAGGAGATATATCTAATGCTAAATGACGAGTTAATGGGTGCAGCACACCAGCATGGCACATGTATACATATGTAACTAACCTGCACATTGTGCACATGTACCCTAAAACTTAAAGTATAATAATAATAAAATAAAAAAAAATAATAATAAAAAATAAAAAATGAAACATAAAAGCCTACTGTGGCTGTGGTTTTAATAGGCTTCCGGATTTCATATTGTAAGGAATTCTTCAGCCACAAACTTGAAATGTTCCCAACACATAGAAATGATCAATGTTTAAGATGATGGGTACTCCAAATACCTTGATTTGAGCATTACACGTTCTATGCATGCAACAAAAGATACCCCCATAAATATGTAAAATATTATGTATCAATTTTAAAAAATAAATTCTTTGGTCATATTCTGTCTCCAAACTATATTGCCTCTTAAGTTAAAAGCATTCTATGTCTTCACTGAAAATCTATGAAAACAGCAAAATCAGTTTCTTAATAGATTTCAGCAATTTGATTCCTATTTCAGGATGCTCATTTCCTGGCTCTTGAAAACACTGACATATTGCAAAAAATTAGGTCGGAAGATCCAAGTGCCAGTTATTTGCAACTTATGACACTTCTCACCAAAGATGGGTGCGACCCATCTTCATTGAAAAAACAGCCAACAAATGATTATTGGGCAATTCTCTTTTGGAAGAAATATATATTAGGCGGTGAATATAATGCAAAAAAAAAAAAATGCAAGTCAGGCTTCAGGAATTTGGAGACAAACACCAGGAGAAATTTATTCTTAAACTCAGTCTTAGAAGAATGAGGGGATTGTTAGAAAATTTTCAGGGATGTTTTTTTCCCTTCAAGATCTTTAGCTAGATAGCAAACTGGATAAAGTTTACAAAATTCAAAGTCTTAACTGAATCAGTATGTAAATATATGGAGGGATGATGCATGTTAAGGCAACCGGAGACATTTATAACTCAAAGAGAAAGAGTCCTATTCATTAACATTACAATCTTACAGAGAAAGTCACTTAATCATATGGTAATATCCATGGCCTACACAAAAGAAAAGGAATTAGTATCAGTTCTCACTGGAAATTAATATAGTCTTTAAAATAGAAAGTAAAAGATGTAGGTGCTTAGAAAGCATTTATTACATTTAAAAGAATAAATATTGATTTGTATATCTTTATTATATTTGGAACAAGAATGATGTTCTCTAAATCCACATATCTTGTTTAGTAACCTCTCCACTTTATCTTGGCTGTTTTTATTTAATATTCACAGCAAGGCATTTTATAACTAATATATATTATGTGCATTTCAACTATAAAGTGTTACAATAGCTGACACTGCACACTGCATCCAAATCCTCTAATAGAGTTTCAAAATTTTTCACAAACTCATCTTATTCCTTCAACAGAAGTGATCCCCAGTGAACCTCTCTCCAGCAACTGGCTTTACATCAGAAAAATTTAATTCCCTGGACAAAGGAAAGAGAACATTTGCTTTAGTATACTAGACTTTTTTCCCCCAGCATATCAGATTTCTCTTGCTTTTTAAAGAAATCCACTTTATCTCCACTTCCTAAAATCAATAGAAAATATATCTTTATAAATTCTATGTTTAATCCACCTGATAAATAACATGTAGTTATATAAGATTACACAGTAGTTTATGCTAATGCATTTGCCACTGTTGTTAATATCATTAGCATTTATTAGAAAATACGATGAAAGAAGGCAAAGAGTAATGAGGAACAATGTAGACAGAAAGAAAGTAGTACTAGCATCTATTCTCAACATTTCCTTAGCATCTTTTTGTAAAATCGCTTTCCTTCACCTTTTACATGCCATCTAATTCTCAACTACACAAAAGAGTCTTCATTCTGGAAGCTATCAACAATTTTGTCCCACATCAAGTTTGGCCTTCATAAAAACTGTGTCTGAGGCAATTGAATGAACAATAGCCAATACAAGGCTTTATAAATTTAACAGTTGAAAAAATAGCAGAAATGCAAGGTCAATCCAGCAATTTATACAGACATAATTAAAAGCCACACCTGCACCCACCAATGACAAGGGCACCTGTGCAATCAAAGTGTTTTCTCTGGCCAACTTCTCAATCAATTGCATATCATTCTCTTGGAGTTATGATGCGGTCAACAGATTCGTGCACAAAGACAATTGAAATGACCAAACCACGTTTTCCAAAATACAACCATTTTAGCCACGCAAATAGAAAAGTAGCACTCTAAGGACCTTTTGTTTAAATTTATTTTTCAAATTGTCAAAATAAACTAAGAAAAACAAGCAAGTCTTGGCAATATTCAAACTTAGCATATCAAGAGGTTTTTCACAACTGGAAACTATTCAATGGAGAACTAACATTATTCAGTGAGAGTCAAGGAGAATTGTAGCAATTGAAAGCATTCAAATAATAAAATACTTTAATTTTACTTTTAATTTCATTTCTAATGTCCTGCAAAGCCCACTTCACTTCTTCACAAGCTTTCCTTATACTAAGTTTTCTATAAAAGGTATGACTACATATTATATTTCTGCTAATCTTCGGGGCAGGAGGAGAAATTAAACTAGCGTTTTAATCAGTATATAAAAATGTTTTATCAGGCCAGGCACGTTGGCTCATGCCAGTAATCCCTTTGGGAGATCGAGGCAGGCGGATCGCCTGAGGCCACCAGTTCGAGACCAGCCTGGCCAACATGGTAAAGCCCTGTCTCTACTAAAAATGCAAAAATTAGCTGGGCATGGTGGCACGCGCCTATGGTCCCAGCTACTCAGGAGGCTGAGGCAGGGGAGTCTCTTGCACCCGGGAGGTGGAGGTTGCAGTGAGCCGAGATCACACCACTGCATTCCAGCCTGGGTGACAGAGTGAGACTCTGTCTCAAAACAAACAAATAAGCAAACAAACAAAAAATGTATTATCTATTATCATACAAAGCCCAAACAACTGCAAGTGCCAATAGATAAATATACCCTAAAAGTCTTATTTTATATTTAGAATAGTCATGTTAAAATGGTTATCTCTACCAAATGCTATCATGTACACAATAATATTTTTCAACAAGAAACCACAACTAATCATTGTACATCATTCCCTGCTACTGAACTAGGTGAGCCCTCTTAATGTAGTTTCAAAAATACTTCCTTGAGCCAGTTTTGAGGTCTTGGTGAAAAGTAGATCAGTTCTCTTTTTTAAGCAGCTGATAAGTTCACACAGGAACAACTTCCCATATCCAGCTCTCACACTTCCAGGTTAGTATAAACCTTCCCTATTCATCCCAGGGCGAGGTAGTAAGGAAGTAAAAACACCTCCTATCCCTACAGCCCACAAAATTAATTAAATTCACCAACTTACATGGATGGGGTAGACCTAGCTAAACCCACCCCACTTGCCATTCATAAGCTGCCCACTTCTGGCTCCAGTTTGCTGTGACCTTGTCCTTAGCACAACTCCCAGAGTGGCCCTGCCTCATAGCCTTCTCTTATTTGAAGCAGTAAGTAGCAAACAGTTCTGCTTTTCATCTATCCAAGTGTTAGTGTGTTGTGTTATGCCATCAGAAAAAAAAAAAAAAAAAAACTTTCTGTTTTATAAAATAATCCTAGGGCCCTAGAGTTCTCATGACTAATTGTCATAAACGAAAGAAATTCACTCATGTGTAAAATCAATTCATTTTATTTTTTGGTTATGCGCAGGTGCATATAAAGTGTAAAAAACGAATAATTTTATTAACTTTTGTAAAAATACCTTTGCACAAATATCCACTGTTACAAAGAATTATTTGGAGCAATTCTGATGTTCTCATGTTTAAATGTTAACGGTCGTCCTTCCTTTTTCCCATCTACGGCAGTAGAAAGTTTAGAGAAGAGAGAAACAACCACTGACAACTTTTTAGTCTCTTTGGTGTTTTCTTTATGTGACATAGTTATTATCTAAATGTAGAGAGAATTTTTAATCCTTAAAATGCTTTGCTCTTTCTACCATATTACATATTACTGTCTTTGTATGAAAAGTATAGATATAATAAAATTGTAGGATTTAATTAACACCAAATCATATCTTCTTACCTCCATAAAAGAAGAAAATAGAAACTTCAGATAAATTGGATATTAAGCTATTATAAGAGGAGCAAAAACTGAGAGTAAAATGCAGAAACTAATAAAAGAAAATAAAATACAAATGTGGGGATCCCACCCCTCCCCCAGTGTGTTTTGATAGTAATAAAGTAATGGAGGAGAGATAGGAGATTTGTTAACGTAAAGATTGTCCACACAAGAAAGCTTTTTTCATTTACATACATTTATTTAATTACTAAGGAGAGAAAGGAAGAGAACTAACATTTATTTGGCATCTGGCGTATTCTGGGCACTGGCTCAATGATTTCACATTTTTCTTACTCTATACGACATCATGATGTAGTAATTATTATCCCCATTTTATATACAAGGAAACAGGTTCAGAAACACTAAAGGGTTTGCTCAAGTTTGCATATCTAATAAAGATTATGAGCAGGATTTCCACTCCCACTTTGGATCTGAAGCTTATAATATTCATTCCCTATAGGTAAAAGAGATTCATGGCAAGAAGGTGGCTACTGATGCATAGAAGCCAGAGAAAACGTTAACCCATAAATTGGTTCATTTAAATAACTACGTATTAAAAATTGTGAAAAGAAATACTAGTTAATAAAATGAGACTGAATCACAAAGAAGATATGAAATATCCAAACAAACAGAAGACACATAATATGTAGGATGGAAATGTACATAAAATATATCAGGGTAGTTATGTCAAAAAATAAGCAGCAGGAGCTTCATACTATTATACAGCTTAATTCTTAGTATTGGGGGATTACACTTATTTTTGTTTGCTTGTTTTTTTCATTCACATACCTTGAACATTAAATTGGATAGTAGTTGAAACATGGAAATATGTAAAGTGGTCACATATAGACTAATTATTTCAGTTAATCTAATGATTAAACATGGTTCTTATAGCACAATCTATTTTGAGATGGTTCTATAATTGGTTTATGGAGTCACATGGATATTCAAAAGTACTACTTTAAAAACATTATAGAAAATGTTCACTTCCCAGAAGATGGAGTTGTGAATGCATTTTTAAAAAATATCTCTTACTATGTACAGTTAAAAACCCTACACATTATATATAAACAAACAGAAGAAGATCCTCAAAGGTAGAGAGAAGGCGGCGACCAATTAAGGACCCTGGGACCCAAGAAACAACACAGTAGTAAGTCCCTAAGTTTTGTTTTTGGCTCATATATCATAGACTTAGAGCTGGAAAAAAAAAACAAAACTGGTAACTCAAAAATGTCAATGGGCATAGACAAAAAATACATATATATATATATATTTCCTAGATATATACGGAGATTGGCTATATTATATATATCCAATCAAAATCCTTCTTTGTCTAGCCCAAGGACTGTGAAAGAAATAGTCTAGAAAGATATAAAACTTTAAATAATAATGCTTTTACTCCAGACAAACACATAGAAAAAAAAAAAAAAAACTGTGGCCCGACCCTACTCACAGTAGCAAAGGTTGAGTGGGGAGCCTAGACTTCCATTTTCAACTCGCTTGATGAGGCAGCCCAAAGCCTTCCTCCCTGAAGGTGGTATCAGAAAGACTAAGTAGAAAGCTAGCACTTTCATCCCTACCCAGCAGTAATGAGGAGACCCTACTCCTCACTGCTGGAGTGGTGCCAGAGGAAGCCTCACAGAGTCAGGACTTTCATCAACACCCATAAATAACAAGCACTTTTTCTCTCCACCCTACCCACCTAAAGTCAGATGCTAGTGGAGGCCATGCAGCGAGCAGTAATGAGGAGTATTCCCACACATGTCAAGCTGTCACTGAAGATTCAGTAAGGAGCCTGGACTTGTATGTAACTGCCTCCCACATCTTGCAGTATTGAGGCAGAGTGCCTTCTCTTCCCCTGGTGAAGTATTGTCAGAAAAAGCCAATGAAAAGAAGTTTAAATAAGATTCGAAATCTTATAATACCCCAAATATTTAGCTTTTAATCAAAAATCATTTGTCATAACAAAAAGAGTATATTGAGTGGGAAAGGAAGTGAATACTGAGAAAATAGAGATGTTAGAAATCTCTGAAGAAGATTTTAAGACAACAATAAAGGAATATTTCAACAAACATTATAAACAAGCTTGAAATAAATTTTGAAAAGAGGAAGTTTCAGCGAAGTGATAGAATACAGATACTCCTCTACTCATAATGGGATTACATTCCTAACAGCCCATTGCAAGTCAAAAATATCATAAGTCAAAAATGCATTTAGCATTCACAGTGAACTCATTCGAAAGTTGAAATATCATGTTATCATAAGTCAAGAACTTATATTAAAATGGAAATTATATAACTGAAAAATAAAATAACAAAAGAAACCCTAAATAGATGGGTTCAAAAACAGAATAGAGAGAAAAAGAAAAGAATCAGCGAACTCAAAGATAGAAAGATACAAATTACATTTTCGGAAAAACAGAAAGTGGACCAAAAAAAGAAGAAGAAATGAAGAAAGCCTCACAGAGCAATGTATACATAATAAATATATCTAACATTTGTGTCATCAGTGTTCCAGAAAAAAAGGAGAAAGAGAGTGGGGTGACAAAAAGTGTTCAAAGAAATTATGACTGAAAACCTCCCAAAGTTGGCAACAAAATAAAAATCCACAGATTCAAGAAGCTGAGCAAACCCCAAGCAGTATAACCCAAAGAAATGCAAAGCAATATACATAATAGTGAAATTCTTGAAAACTGAAGACAAAGAAAAAATTCTTGAAAGCAGCTAGGGTGAAATGACACCATTTTCTTTTTTTAAATTTTATTTTCTTTTTTTAAATTTTATTATTATTTCTTTTTTTAAATTTTATTATTATTATACTTTAAGTTTTAGGGTACATGTGCACAATGTGCAGGTTAGTTACATATGTATACATGTGCCATGCTGGTGTGCTGCACCCATTAACTCATCATTTAGCATTAGGTATATCTCCTAATGCTGTCCCTCCCCCCTCCCCCCACCCCACAACAGTCCTCAGAGTGTGATGTTCCCCTTCCTGTGTCCATGTGTTCTCATTGTTCAATTCCCACCTGTGAGTGAGAACATGTGGTCTTTGGTTTATTGTCCTTACGATAGTTTACTGAGAATGATGATTTCCAATTTCATCCATGTCCCTACAAAGGACATGAATTCATCATTTTTTATGGCTGCATAGTATTCCATGGTGTGTATGTGCCACATTTTCTTAATCCAGTCTATCATTGTTGGACATTTGGATTGGTTCCAAGTCTTTGCTATTGTGAATAGTGTTGCAATAAACATACGTATGCCTGTGTCTTTATAGCAGCATGATTTATAGTCCTTTGGGTATATACCCAGTAATGGGATGGCTGAGTCAAATGGTATTTCTAGTTCTAGATCCCTGAGGAATCGCCACACTGACTTCCACAATGGTTGAACTAGTTTACAGTCCCACCAACAGTGTAAAAGTGTTCCTATTTCTCCACATCCTCTCCAGCACCTGTTGTTTCCTGACTTTTTAATGATTGCCATTCTAACTGGTGTGAGATGGTATCTCATTGTGGTTTTGATTTGCATTTCTCTGATGGCCAGTGACGGTGAGCATATTTTCATGTGTCTGTTGGCTGCATAAATGTCTTCTTTTGAGAAGTGTCTGTTCATGTCCTTCGCCCACTTTTTGATGGGGTTGTTTGTTTTTTTCTTGTAGATTTGTTTGAGTTCATTGTAGATTCTGGATATTAGCCCTTTGTCAGATGAGTAGGTTGCGAAAATTGTCTCCCATTTTGTAGGTTGCCTGTTCACTCTGATGGTAGTTTCTTTTGCTGTGGAGAAGCTCTTTAGTTTAATTAGATCCCATTTGTCAATTTTGGCTTTTGTTGCCATTGCTTTTGGTGTTTTAGACATGAAGTCCTTGCCCATGCCTATTTACTGAATGGTAATGCCTAGGTTTTCTTCTAGGGTTCTTATGGTTTTAGGTCTAACGTTTAAGTCTTAATCCATCTTGAATTAATTTTTGTATAAGGTGTAAGGAAGGGATCCAGTTTCAGTTTTCTACATATGGCTAGCCAGTTTTCCCAGCACCATTTATTAAATAGGGAATCCTTTCCCCATTGCTTGTTTTTCTCAGGTTTGTCAAAGATCACATAGTTGTAGATATGCGGAGTTATTTCTGACGGCTCTGTTCTGTTCCATTGATCTATATCTGTGTTTTGGTACCAGTACCATGCTGTTTTGGTTACTGTAGCATCATTCTTATAGAGAAAAAACAATTCGAGTGATGGGAGTTTTCTCATCAGAAACCACAGAGGCCAGATCTGTTCCCCAGTTGCTCTCCTCTGGCCTCCCTATTCCCCGAGATACAACAGTATTGAAATTAGATCAATTAATAATTCTACAGTAGTCTCTACGTGTTGAAGTGAAAGAAAAAGTCACACATCACTCACTTTATATCAAAAGGTAGAAATGATTAAGCTTAGTGAGGAAGGTATGTCAAAAGCCAAAACAGGCCAAAAATGATCCCTTTTGTGCCAAACAGATTGCGGATGCCAGGAAAAAAGTTCACTAAGCAATTGAAAGTGCTACTCCAGCGAACATACAAATGATAAGAAAGACTTACTGCTGATACAGAGAAAGTTTTAATGGTCTAGATAGAAAATCAAACCAGCCACAATATCCCTTAAGTCAAAGCTGAGTCCAGAGCAAGGCTCTAACTCTCCTCAACTCTATGAAAGCTGAGAGAGGTGAGGAAGCTGCAGAAGAAAATCTGGAAGCTAGCAGAGGTCAGTTCATGAAGTTTAAGGGAATTGTCTGCATAACATAAAAGTGCAAGGTGAAGCAGCAGGTACTGACGGAGAAGCTGCAGCAAGTTACCCAGAAGACTTAGCTAAGATAACTGATGAAGGTGGCTACATTAAACAAGGATCTATATGCTGAAAATTACAAAATGCTGCAGAAAGAAAGAAAATTTTAAAAAATGAATAGAAACATTGTGTGCACATAGTTAAGATGTCAATCCCCACCAAATTTCTATACTGATTTAAAGTATTTACTGTCAAAATTTTTGTACATATAGAAAAGATTATTCAAAATTTATATGAGGAGCAAAGGAACAAAAATAGCTAAAACAATATTGAAAAAAGAATACAGTGGGAGAAATCAGTGTACCCAATTCAAGACTTATTGGTTAGCTATAATAATCAGTACCATATAGTATTTACAGAGTGATCTATTAGTGCGACAAAAAGGGAGAACTCAGAAATAGGCCACAAATAAGGCTAGCCAATTTTTGACAAAGGAGCAAAAGAAATTAAATGGAGGAAATAGAGAATTTTCAACAAATTGTTCTCAAGTATTCCACATCAAACACCATCCCCCACTAAAAAAGTGAAACTAAACCCGTCTCAAACCTAAACAAAAATTAATTCAAAATGAACTACAGACATACATACAGAACATAAAATTCATAAACTTTTAGAAAAAAAATGGAAGAAAATATTTGGGATTTAGGGATAGGCAAAGAATTCTTAGACATGACACCAAAAGTGTTATCTATAAAAGAAAAAAATGATAAATTAGAATTCAAAAAAATGAAAAATTTTATCCTGTGAAAAATTCTGTTAAGAGAAAGAAAAGAAAAAATACAGATTGAGAGAGAATATTTGCAAACCACATATCTGGCAAAAGAATAGGACTGAAAATATATAATGAACTCTCCAAAATCAACAGTAAAAACACAATCCAGTTAGAATATAGGCAAAATAAATTTAAAATATTTTCACCAAAGGATATACAGATGGCAACTAAGTACATGAAAATGTTTAATATCATTAGTCATTAGGAATATAATAATGAAAAGCCTAATGACATACTGCCACATATGTACCACATGGCTAAAATAAAAAATACTGACAGTGACAAATGCTGACGTAAATGCAGAGCAGCTTGGTCAATCATGCATTGTCATTGGGAATATAAAATGATACAGTCACTCTGGAAAACAGTTTGGCAATTACATAAGAAACAAATAAGCTTGTCATTACCATGCTATACAACAATTGCACCCCCTAAGTGTTTATTCCAGAGGAATGAAAACTAATGTTGGCACAAAAAGCCTGGGCATGAATTTTTATAGCAACTTTATTGTAATAGCTGAAAACTAGAAAAAATCTCAGATTCCTTCAGTGGGTGAATGGTTAAACAAACCACAGTACATCCATACCAGGAAAAATTACTCAGCAATAAAAAGTAATGGACTATCAATACAAAGAACAACCTGACAAACCTCCAGATAATCATGCTAAGTAAAAAATATATATATATAGCAGAAGGTTACATACTACATAATTTCATTAATAAAACACTTTTTGACATGACAAAGTTATACAAATAAATAACAAATTCATGTTTGCAAGGGGATAAGAAGGTGGTGATGGTGAGAGTAAAGTGGGTTTGGTGATACAAGGACAACATGAAAGATCCTTGTGATGGAAATGCTTTGTGTGTTGACTGTACTGATAGCAATATCTTGGTTGTGATATTATACTATAGTGTTACAAGATGTTATCATTGGGGGAAACTGAGTAAAGAGTACATAGAATCTCTGTATATTTTTTACAACTGGATGTGAATATACATTTATCTCAAAATAAAAGTTTCAAAATAAAATACAAACTTATGAAATATTTTCTTTCTTAGGTCTGTTTTAAACATGAAAGCAGATGGCTGGTTCATGCTTTCAAAAGCTGATGTGTAATTTGGACTTAGACAAGTGAGATTCTTAAAGAAAAGTGAAAAAGCACTTAAGGAGCCAAATCTGTTACAAGTTAGTTGCACTGTGTATTGTTTTCCCTCATGGGAAACTAGGTTTAGGGACTTCCATTTTACTTAACTGTTTTTTCAATAAGATTGCTTAAAATTTCTTAATTAAATAGTTGTTTATTTAGCACCTATTATACAACAGGAACTATCCTAGGTATAGAAAAATTGATGTGCAAAAATGACATGCCCAATAGAATGTGACAAGAATATATAATATTCAGAACCATGAGCCAAATAAACCTCTTCGTTATGAATTATCTAGCCTCAAGTATTCCTTACAGCAACACAGACTGACACTTAGCAAGACTTCATGTGAATTTCCATGTGTTAAAATTTCTATCTGCACTGAAAATATAGTTCAAGCTAATGACTTTCAAAATGAAAAAAAATTAAACTTAATTTCTATACAACGCATAGGCAGTTTTAGGTTTTTTGGAAAATCAAATTTTGTAGATTTTTGCATTTTTAAAAAAAGAATTTAGTAAATATCACAATGGAGTTTGCCTGCTACTTTTCATTCAGCAAGCAGCAGCATCTACAGTCACTAAGAGGAGCATACTTCTAAGGAAAATTACTAAATATTTTTTCCATGTTGTCAGTATTAATTCCTTTAAATGAAATCTCCATCTTATTAAATTTGTTTGTTCTTTAAAAGGTTTTGAAATGAAAATAATTAAAGATTTGCTGAAAAATAAAACATAGTATTCAGTTCCATAAGCCAGTAATGTCCATAAAATAATAAGGCAAGTAGGAAACACCATAGCTATTTCATAGATAACTGGGATTTATGTAACTCATATAATTTTTGCTTGCCTTCTGTTCCCTAGTCACACAATAATTTGTCCTTGAATTGCAGAATATCATATTTTTATAGAATTTGTTTGGATGACTAGAATCTAAAGCCCAGCAAAACATAATTCTCTCATTTACTATTTTGATGGCAAAATTATATTCTTACCTTATCTAGCTCTTCAAGTGCTCCCTATAATTTCCCGGATAACTCTTGTTGTTATAAAACTTAACATCGATTTTCTGTGGATATCATTGTTTGGACGACATAATCACAAAATATTTTATAAGGAGAGCACATACTATTTTATAATATTTTAGTTGTCCTTTAAGCTTCACTATTGAATGTTTTTCTGGAACTGAAAGGTAGCAATACCTTAGCATAATTAATTTCTACTGTGAGCAACACAGATTTAAACATCTGTTCCTTTATTACTGAACTCTGCTTAAAAACCAATGTAAGATTTGGATTAAAGCTGTCAAGGACAAATTACATTTATGAAACAGAAAAAAAAAAAAGTGCCTTTTTAAAAAAGACCATTTATTTTTAGAAATCTCAACACCTTTGCCATTTTTTCACCTGGTCAGTAACATGTCTTTATGGAACAAGGATTTCTGATCATGCCAAGTTATTTGCCAATTTGTTCAAACAGTGCATAAAAAGATGAATTAGAATAAATAATACAGAGAGAATTTTCTTTGCATACAAATAGTTTATTTCTCCCTTTTTACATCATGGGATCCATTATAGAAAATTAAATAAGCCACAATCACATAGTACATGCTAGTTTAAATATCAATTTCAAATCCACTACATCTAATCTTCTATAGTAAGTATTTTTGATTGCTCCAATCATTGTCCCATGTTTCTGAAGGGAAAATAAGGATCAGAAGGGGCTTTTTAAAATTGGTACATAACATTTGTACATGTCGATGGGATATATGTAATATTTTGTTACATGCATAGAATATGTAATAATCAAGTCAGAGTATTTAGAATATCCCTTGCCTGCAGCATTTATCATTTCTGTGTTCAAGACCTCTCTTCTAGCTGTTTTGAACTATACAATTCATCATTGTTAACTATAGTCACCGTACTCTGTTATTGAACTTTACATCTTATTTCTTCTATCTGTATGTTTATACCCATTAACCAGTCACTCTTCATTACCCTCCCTCTACACACATACCCTTCTCAGTCTTTGGTAACTATCATCCTACTCTATCTCCACGAGATTAACTTTTTAAGCTCCCATACACGGATAAGAACATGTGAATACGAATAAGAACATTGTCTTTCTGTGCCTGGTTTATTTCACTTAACCTGATGACCTTCAGACTAGGAATGGCGGCTCATGCTTGCAATCCCAGTGCTTTGGGAGGCTGAGTGGGAGGATCATGTGAGGCCAGGGGTTCAAGATAAGCCAGGTCAACATACAGAGACTCTGTCTCTCAAAAAAAGAATTAAAAAAATATTAGCCATGTGTGATGGCATGCACCTTTAGTCCTAGCTACTCAGGAGGTTGGAGTGGGAGGGTTGCTTGAGGCCGGGAGTTCAAGGCTACAGTGAGCTGACTGTGCTACTGCACTCCCACTTGGGCAACAGTGTAAGAGCCTGTCTCTAAATAAAAACCCATAAAGGCCTCCAATTCCATCATGTTGCTGAAACAATAAGGTTTCATTAGTATGGCCAAATAGTATTCCATTGTGTATATATACCACTTTTTCTTTATTCATTCATTTGTTGGCAGCTACCTAGGTTGATCCCACATCTTTACCATTTTAAATAGTGTTGCAGTAAACAAGTGTGGGTATCCCTTTGATATAATGTATTTCTTTCTTTGGATAAACATCCGGTAGTGGGATTGCTGGATCATAGAGTATTTTTAGTTCTAGTTTTTTGAGAAACTGTCATGCTGTTTTTCATAGTGGCTGTACTAACTTGCATTTCAACCAACAGTGTATAAGAATTCCTTCTTCAATACATGCTTACCAGTATGTGTTGTTTTTGTTTCTTTGATAAGAGTCATTCTAACTGGGGTGGGATGATATCTCATTGTGGTTTTGATTTGCATTTCCCTGACTTTGATGCATTTTTTTCATATACTTGTTGGCCACCTGTATATCTTCTTTTGAGAAATGTCTATTCAGATCTTCAGATTTTTGCCCAGGTTTTAAAGATATTTTTTTCCATTGAGACGTTTGATTGACTTACTTGTATATTCCGGATATTAGTACCTTGTTAAATGAATAGCTTGCAAATATTTTCTTTCATTCTACAGGTTATTTCATCTCTCTGTTGATGGTTTCCTTTGGTATGGAAAAACCTTTTTATTTAACTTAATCCCATTTGTCTATTTCTGTTTTTGTTGTCTATACTTTTGAGGTCCTGCCCATAAAATCTTTGCCTAAACCAAGGTCCTGAAGTATTTTCCTTCTGTTTTCTACTAGTAGTTTTACAGCTTTGGGTCTTAAATTTAAGTCTTTAATTCATTTTGATTTGATTTGTGTACATTGTGATTGACATATGTCTACTTCCATTTTGCTAAATATGGATACCCAGTTTTCCCAGAATAATTTATTGAAGAGATTCTTGTGTTAGTCTGTTTTCACGCTGCTATTAAAAACTTCTCAGCCTGGCCAACATGGTGAAAGCTCGTCTCTTTCACCATGTGAAAGAGATGTAATTTGTGTAGAAAGAGGTGTAATTTACTCACATACTCACAATTTGGCATGAGTAGCGAGGCCTTAGTAAATTTACAGTCATGGTGGAAGGGGAAGCAGGCATGTCTTACATAGCAGTAGGTGAGAAAGAACAAGTGAGACAGCCCACAAAGGGGGAAGAGTCTTATAAAACCAACAGATCTCATGAGAACTCACTCACTTTCACGAGAACAGCATAGGGAAGCCACCCCCATGATCCAATTACCTTCCTCTCTCCACACATGGGAATTACAGGTCCCCCCCTTGAGGCATGGGGATTATAATTCCAGATGAGATTTGAGTGAGAACACAGAGCCAAACCATATCAGTTGTCCTTTCCCCAGTGTGTGCTTTTGGCACCTCTGTCAATAAATTGGTTGTGAATACGTGAATTTATGTTAAGTTCTCTATTCTGTTCCATTGGTCTATGTGTTTGTTTTTATACCAATACTATGCTGTTTAGGTTACTATAGGTTGTCTTGTACCAATTCTTAGAGGAAAAGGCTTTCTGCTTTCCCCATTTCGTATAATGTTAATTGTGGGTTTGCAATATATGACCTTTATTATGTTGAGAAATGTTACTTCTATGTATAGTTTGTTAAGAGTTTTTACCATGAAGGGATACAGAGTTTTATAAAGAGCATTTTCTGCGTCTATTGAGATAATCATATGGTTTTTATTCCTCATTCTGCTTGGTGTGATATATCAAATTTATTGATTTGCATATGTTGAACTATTCTTGCATTTGGGGGATAAATCCCACTTGACCACGGTGTATTATCTCTTTGATGTGATATTGGATTCAGTTTGCTAGTATTTTATTGAGAATATTTGTGTCTATGTTCATTAGAGATATTGGCATATAGTTTTCTTTTTTATTGGTATCTTTGTCTGGTTTTGGAGTAAGGATAATGTTGGTCTTGTATAATGAGTTAGGGAGAATTCCCATCTTTTCAATTTTTGTTTTGTAATTAATTAAAGATAATTAGTGTTTAGTTCTTCTTTATCAGTTTGGTAGAATTCAGCAGTGAAACCATCAGGTGCTGGGCTTTTCTTTGTTGGGAGACCCTTATTACTGATCAATTTTTTTTTTTTTTGAGACAGAGTCTTGCACTGTCTCCCAGACTGGAATGCAATGGCGCGATCTCGGCTCACTGCCACCTCAGCGTCCCGGGTTCACGCGATTCTCCAGCCTCAGCCTCCCAAGTAGCTGGGATTACAAGCACACACCACCACACCGAGCTAATGTTTGTATTTTTAGTAGAGATGGGGTTTCACTATGTTGGCCAGACTGCTCTTGAACTCCTAACCTCATGATCTGCCTGCCTCGGCCTCCCAAAGTGCTGGGATTACAGGCGTGAGCAACCACGCCTGGCCCTTTTGTGCTATTTTTATGGGTTGCTCAGGGGTTTTGTTTGTTTTGAGGGAGGGCCTTGCTCTGTTCCCCAGCCTGGAGCATGACATAATCATAGTTCATTGCAACCTCAAAATCTTGGGCTCAGGTAATCCTTTTGCTTCAGCCTCCTAACTAATAAAGACTACAGGCACAGGCCACCATGTCTGCCTAATTTATTTTTTATTTTTTTGTAAAGACAGTGTCTCACTAGGTTGCCCAGGCTGGTCTTGAACTTCTGGCCTCAAGCAATACTCCTGCCTCAGCCTCCCAAATTGCTGAGATTACAGGCATGAGCGTCTACACCCAGCCTGATGTTCTAGTTCTTCCTTACTCAATCTTGGCAGGTTCTATGTGTCCAGGAATTTATCTGTTCTTTAAGTTTTCCAGTTTGTTAGCAAATAGTTTTTCATAATTCTGTGATGATCTTTGGTACTTCTGTGGTACCAGTTGTAATGTCCCTTTTTTCTTTCTGATTTTGTTTATTTGGTTCCTCTCTAATTTTTTATTGGTTAGTCTAGCTAGTAGTTTATTGATTTTGTTTATCTTTTCAAAAAATAGCTTTTTGTTTTATAGATTCCTTGTATTACTTTAGTGTCCATTTTATTTAGTTCTGCTATAATCTTATTTCTTGTCTTCTACTAATCTGGGGTTTGGTTCGTTCTTGCTTTTTTTGTTCCTTGAGGTGCATCATTAGATTGTTTAGTCAAAATCGTTCTACTTTTTTGATGTAGGTATTTATTGTTATAAACTTTCTTCTTATTACTGTTTGTGCTATATTTCATAGGCGTTGCATTTCTATATTTATTTGTTTCAAGAATTTTTAATTTTTTTAAATTTCTTCCTTGACCCAATGGTCATTCATTAACATATTGTTTAATTTCCATGTATTTATACAGTTTCCAAAATTCTTGTTGTTTATTTCTAGTTTTATTTTATTGTGGTCTGAGGCTATATTGGTATGATTTTGATTTTTAAAATTTGCTGAGAGTTGTTTTGTGTCCTAACATATGGTCTCTCCTGGAGAATGTTCCATGTGCTGATGAAAAGAATATGTATTCTGCAGCTGTTTGTGTGAGAGTGTGTGTGTGTGTGTGTGTGTGTGTGTGTGTGTCTGACTGGGTTATTTCAAAAGACCTCTCTTCTAGTTCTGAATTTCTTTCTCCTACTTAATCCAGTCTATTTATAACCTCTTAATTGAAATTTTTAATTTCACTCATTGAATTCTTCAGTTCCAGGATTTCTGTGTGGTTCTTTTGTGTATTTCTTTGGTGAATTTTTCATTCATATCCTGAATCATTTTCCTGATTTCTTTGTATTATATATCTGTGTTCTCTTGTATCTCTCTGATCTTCTATAATATCACAATATTAAATTCTTTTTCAAGTATTCCATAAATTTCTCTTTCATTGGAATCTGTTGCTGGAGAATGATTGTTTTCCTTTGGAGACGTCATATTTTCTTACATTTTTGTTTCTTGTGTCCTTACATTCAGATCAGCAAATCTGGTGTAACAATCGATTCTTTTAATTTTTTTGGATTGGCTTTCATGTATAAATGAAAATGTATATATGGTTCTGGTTGGTAAGAAGACTTTAGCTGGAAATCTGGGTGTGTGTAATAGTGTAGTCTCTGTATGATTTCTTTGGCTGTAAACAGCATCAGTACTGTCTGTAATTTCACCAGTGCCTTATGCCATAGTTGTTGATGTGGACTGTGATGAAGCTTCACTGTTGATGGAGATTCCAGGTAAGCCAGTCCTCAAGCCCAGTGGTGGCAGGAGTGGGTTGAGTGTACCTGTCCTTGGGCCCCCAGACAGTGTATGCAAGCACTGGTGTCAGTGGACACAGCGGGGACACTTCTTGGGGCTCCAGGCAGCTTGCTCATTTGTCAGTAGTGGCAGCAGTGGACCAGGTGGGTGGGTGAGTCCTTGGGCCCTGGGGAAGTGTCCATGGCATGGACAATGAAAGTAGCAGTCACAGGACAACCCTTGGGCTCCAAGGAGGCATGTGTTGGTATTAGTGGTGGCTGTATTGGGCTGGGCAGGCCAGGCATCTGGCTCCAAGTGGTGCATGTGTATGTGTCAGCAGTGGTGGCAGCAGCAGGCTGGGTGGACCCCTTATCAAGCACCTGGGATGAGTACCCTGCTGCCAGCAATAGGAGGCATTCTTTGGCAGTGGTGGAAGTTTGTCTAGGCCTGTTGTTAGGCTCTCTGGTGTTGTGCACAAGCACCTGGAGTGATGGATGGTGCAGAATAATCCCCAAAACCCCAGGCAGTGTGTTCAGGTTCTAGGGGGTACAATGCCAGGCCAGGTGGGCCTTTCCTCATTCCCCCTGTTGCTGTGCCTGGGCACAGGTTTTGTTTTTAGCATAATGGGGATCATCAGTCCCCCAGCCAGTATACTAAGGTAGTAGCAGCAATGGCAGTGGTAGAGGCAGGTAGGGAGAGCATGCACGTGTGCTGCAGTCCTGCTGCTGGAGGAGGTAAGATTTCTGTTAGTGGCAGTGGTCCTGAGCAGGCAGCTCTCAGGCTCTGGGGAGTGCACGCTTTGGCTCCCTTTGGTCTGAGGGAAGTGTCAGATGCACTACTCATTCCCCAGGGTGCGGGACACTGTGTGTGCTAGAGTGCTGCGTACCCCGCCACTCCACTTGGTCCAACCAGCATTGTGCCACTGAAGCCCTCTGGGCGGACATAAAGAGATGTCAGTGGAGCTCTAGGAATGATGCAGTCACTGTTGGGCCCCAGGGCAGGTGCAGTTTGTTTGAGGCTGGGCTCTCAAAACGGCACCATGCCGCAAACACTTGGGGGTCAGGGGATGTGTGGGACCTAATGTGAGCTCTCTCTCTGGAGCAATACTGTCATGTGAACTCCTAGCCACACCCTATACCAGCCTCAGGGCTCACAAGGGTCCAGGGGCTCTCTCATGACTAGAATTGCAGGAGTCCACCATGGGAATGTGGACCACTGGGGATCTCTCACCTAGCCTTTCCCCGCACTGGGAAGTGTCTCTTGGCTCTCAGCCAATCTTGGCCCAGACCATCCTCACATCCCTTTGCTTCTGTGCCAATAGGGTTTCCCATCACTTTTCTGCTGATGTCCAGTGTTGTCCCTTGGATGCTCTATGTGAAGTATGATTATCTACTTACTATTTTGGTTCTTCTTTGTGGAGGAAGCAAGTGGCAAATGCCTCTCTAGTCAGCCATCTTGATGTCCCCATGAGGATGAGAAGTTTTAAAGTGACTTGCATCATACAGCTTTATGAAATTCTTATTTAACCTGCATCAGATAGGATGATCTATGATGGTTTCACACAAGTGAAAAGAATTTACTGTTTTTTTAAAAATTTGTTTTCTGTGATCAATGCCGATGAGAACATTTTGTACTGCAGAATCCCCCCAGCATTTTTATTTATTCATTTTCAATATTGTTTAGCATGGCATTGATTAGGAACAAAATATTTAAATAGACACTGACAGAAGCAAAAATTATAAAATATAAATTCTTGCCTTGATTTGTTTATGACTTCATAATAATAACTAATAAAAACAATGACTACATCATTTATTGAGCACTGTCTAAAAGCCAGATGCATATGCATATGCGTGTGTGTGTGTGTGTGTGTGTGTGTGTGTGTGTGTCTGTTATTTCATTCAATCATTACCATGAGAAAATACTATGAGAAATGTACTATTATTATCTCAATTTTTCCCATGAGAGAAACTGAAGGACAAGGAAGTTAGGTAACTTACAAAAGTACAAATATTTAGTAAAACTTTATAAAGTTTAGCGATCAGTAGGTGTACATTCCAAAGTTGTAGTTAGCAAGGTTTTTTTTTTTCCTTTTTCTTAAAACCAAGATATAGGTCCTAGTGCCTTCTTGTACAGCCCTGTGACTATCTACTGTTAAAGATTTGCCTGGGAATTTAAATAGAAGCACTAACTCATAGCATTTTTTGTTTTTCCCCGCATCTTTTCTCCGTTAGTATTTCTCTCTAAGTAGAAACTTGCCTATTCAAACAGTATATTCATCCCAGGATTTCTGATGTTCTTATAGACTCCTAGTGCCAAAGACGTTGATTCAATTTTCTTAGATAAGGGATAAACATTATCAATACTATACAAACCCTTCCAGAGAACAGGAAAAAAATAGAAAGAATTCTTAACATACTTAGAAACCTGACAGTATTATTAGAGAAAAAAACTATAAACCAATAACTCATGAACATAGTTTCAAAAATTATTCCAAAATATTAGCAAATTGAATCTAGTGGCATACCACAAGGATAACATATTTTAACTAAGTAGAACTTATTACAGGTATAAAATGTCTTAATATTTTAAAATCAATTAATGTATTTTACCAATTTAACAAAAATATGAAAAAAAATCATAGGATTATCCTATTCAATACAAAAGAGACAAAATTCAATACCCATTTACGGTTTTTAAAAATCACTTTAGGAAACTGGAATAGAAGACTTTTTTCTTAATATGATAACCATATCTACAAAAAAACCCCAACAGCAAACATCATAATCAACAGTAAAATGTTGACTGAGTATGTTAGTGGAAAAGGGTTTCAATCCAGACCCCAACAGAGGGTTCTTGGACCTCACACAAGAAAGAATTCAGGGAGAGTCCATAGAGTAAATGAAAACAAGTGTATTAAGAAAGTAAAGAAATAAAGGATGACTACTCCATAGGCATGGGCTGCTCAACTGAGTATACTTACAGTTGTTTCTTGATTATATGCTGCTCACGTGGTGGATTACTCATGAGTTTTTCAGGAAAGGGATGGGCAATTCCTGGAAATGAGGTTTCCTCCCCATTTTAGAGCAGGTAGCATAACTTCCCAGTGTCGCCACGGCATTTGTAAACTGTCATGGCACTGGTGAGAGTGTATCTTAGCATGTTAATGCATTATAAGTAGCATACAATGAGCAGTGAGGAGGACCAGAGGTCACCACTTTTCTCACTATCTTGGTTTTGTTCGGTTTTGGCTGGCTTCTTTATGACATCCTGTTTTATCAGCAAGATCTTTGTGACCTGTATCTTGTGTGATCCTCCTGTCTCAGCCTGTCACATAACCTCCTGAGAATGCATCCCAGTAGGTCTCAGCCTTATTTTACCCAACCCCTATCCAAGATGGAATCACTCTGGTTGAAACACCTCTGACAGATACTTTCTTCTTCTTCTTTTTTTAAAAATTGTATTTTAAGTTCTGGGATACATGTGCAGAACATGCCGGTTTGTTACACAGGTATACATTTGCCATGGTGATTTGCTGCACCCATCAACCTATCATCTACATTAGGTATTTCTCCTAATGCTATCCTTTTCCTAGCCCCCACTCCCTGACAGGCCCCAGTTTGTGATGTTCCCCTCCCTGTGTCCATGTGTTCTCATTGTTCAACTCCCACTTACGAGTGAGAATATGTGGTGTTTGGTTTTCTGTTCCTGTGTTAGTTAGCTGAGAATGACAGTTTCCAACTTTATCTGTGTCCCTGCAAAGGACATGAACTCATCCTTCTTTATGGCTGCATAATATTTCATGGTGTATATGTGCCACATTTTCTTTAACCAGCCCATCATTGATGGGCATTTGGGTTAGTTCCAAGTCTTTGCTATTGTGAATAGTGCTAAAGACACATGACAAATACTTTCTCTGGAGATCAGGAACAAGAAGAGAATACCTGTCATCACCACTTCTATTCAAAACCGTACTAGAGCAACTTGTCAGTTCAATGGGACAAAAGAAAGAAGTCTTTAGAATTGTTTTCAGAAAGTTTGATTTAAAAAATTTTTGAGTACCCAGAAAAACTTGAAATATATGTAAATTTAGCAAAGAAGTTTTATATAAAGACAATATATTGTAATTTTATAACCCAGCAACAAAGAAGTTTATTTCAAAAAACACCATTTACAATATTTTTAAAAACAAATACCCAATAATAAAGTTATTTAAAATGAGCAACTAAACACAAGAGAAAGATTAAAAAAAAAAAGAAATTCAGATATACCATGTTCATAATTTGTAAAATTCAATAATATAAATATATAGATTTTTTCAAAATAATCTGTGAAATCAATGCATCTCAATTTTTTAAATTTCCATCAGGATTTTTTGCAGAAATTTGCTAAACAGTTTAAAAATGTATATGAGTATGCAGGATCAAGAAAAGCTGAAAAATCATTTGGGGAAGAAAAGATGCATTGTTGAAACTATCTATACCAAAATCGATTATAAAGCTAAAGTAATTAAGACTGTGATATTTTTGTATGAATAGAGAGACTGGTTAAGGAATAGAACAAAGAGTGTAGAAATGCAATAGGAAAATCAAATGCAAAGGAGGAAAATGTGGCCTTTTAAATAACTGGTACCGGATCAATTGGATAGCTACCTGGAAAACGGTGTGTCTTCATCTCACATTACACCTTGCCCCCTCTGCACCCTGGTGAAAAGTAAAGCTTTCATTAAAAAGAAAACAATACCTAGGAGGACATCTTTATGAACTTAAAGTAAGCGACAATTTCTTTAACAGAATATGAAATGTGCTGATTATAAAAGACAAAAATGATCAACTAAACTATATTATAATTAAGAACTTCTTTGAAACTGAGACCATCAAGAGAGTAGAGAGGCAAATCACAACATGTGAAAAAATATTTGTCTATGCAAAAAGCTGTTTATCCAGAATATTTATTTATTTATTTATTTATTTATTTATTTATTTATTTTTGAGACAGAGTCTCACTCTGTTGCCAGGCTGGAGTTCAGTGGTGCAATCACAGCTCACTGCAACCTCCACCTCCTGGGTTCAAGCAGAATATTTATTTTAAAAATACACACAGGGTACAAATGAGAAGTGAAAAATATGTGTACAGACATTCCATAGAAGAGAATATTCAAATAGTCCATAAACATAGGAAAAGATGCTCAACTTCAACAGTTATCAGGTAAATTTAAACTTCAGCAACCACCACATGCATGACAAGATGGCCAAAATGAAAAGGACAGAAAGTTTCAAAATTCTATGGAAAAATATGGAGCAACCACAATTCTCATATAATACCCATGGGACTGTACATTGTACATTGGTACAATATCTTCAGGGAAACGTCTGGCAGCATCTACTAAAGCTGAACATAGGAATAAGCTATGACTCAACAATTCTACTTGTTGGTATATAACCAAAAGTACACATTAAATTAGCCCCGAACTCGAAACTACTCAAATATCCAACAATAGTTCAACAGATAAAATAAACTGTTGGATATTCACACATGGGAATACCTGAAAGCAATGAGAGTGTATGATCTCCAACTACACGCAACAATAAAAAAGAATCTCACCACCATAATGTTGAGATAAAGAGGCCAGGCACAAAAAAAGTACATACTGCATGGTTTTGTTTATGTAAAACATAGAAATAAGCAATCCTAATCTGTGATGTTAGAAGCTAAGTGATTATGCTTAAGGTAGGCAGGAGTGGATTGCAATGACTGAAAGGGCATGGATGGTGGGGAAAGAGGTGGCTTTGGAATGACAATGATATTAATTTTTTTAAATCTGGGCCCTGGTTACACAGATGTGATGAGTTTGTGATAATTCTACCAGCCATATAGAGTGTACTAGTCAGAGTTCTCTAGAGGGGCAGTACTAATAAGATAGGTATATATATGTAAAAGGGAGTTTCTTAAGGAGTATTGACTCACATGATCACAAGGTAAAGTCCCACAATAGACCATCTACAAGCTGAGGAGCAAGGAAGTCAGTCCAAGTCCCAAAACCTCAAATGTAGGGAAGCTGACAGTGCAGCCTCCAGTCTGTGGCCGAAGGCCTGAGAGCCCCTGGCAAACCACTGGTATAGGTCCAAGAGTCCAAAAGCTGAAGAAGTCGGAGTCCGATGTTTGAGAACAGGAAGCATCCAGCACAGGAGAAAGATGGCGGCTAGAAGACTCAGGCTAGTCTAGTCCTTCCACATTCCTCTTTCTGCTTTTATTCTAGCCATTCTGGCAGCTAATTAGATGGTGCCTACCTGGATTGTGGGTGGATCTGCCTCTCCCAGTCCACTGACTCAAATGTTAATCTCCTTTGGCAACACCCTCACAGGCATACCCAGGAACGATACTTTGCATCCTTCAATCCAGTCAAGTTAATATTCAATATTAACCATCACATAGAGTTTGGTGTGTGCATTTGTATGTATATATGTATACTTCAATAAAGAAATTCTAAAAATAATTTTAAAAGAAAAGCCACCACCTGCATAGTACTTAAAAATCACTGGGTTCTAAAACAATTAAAAATTATAAGTTTGAATTCACAGACAGTGATTTGTAGAAAGGTAATTAACACATTTTTGTTTAAAACATAGTTGTTTTTATGAGCCTAGTTTTACTTTCTACATCTTAATATAATGACCAGTTTTATTAAAAAAAATCATTTTTAATTAAACTTTTCCACATTTGTGCAATTCCAGTGGTGAATTTGTAAACAGGTTGTAACACATGTTTGCCACCTGGTATTAATTTTGCAGGAGTGGGAAGGTGTGAAACAAAAATCAACCAACAATTACAGGTGATTTTTACTACAAAAAAAAATCAAATATTACTATGCTAGGCATTTTGTGGCCATATGGAAAATTTAAATTCCAAACGCTTAATTAAAACCACAGTGCATTTTTGGATAACTATCATAGCCTTTTTCACCACGTATCTTAGGCAATACTTTCAGATTCATTTGTGAAATTTTTCCACTTCTACTCATATTTCCGTGTCTAAGCACTAGACTGAAGTAATACCTCATTTTTCTTGGAAAACATTCAGTAAAATCTAGAGTCCGTCCAAGGGCAAACTGTTACACAATAAAATGAGTCTTCAGTGCCTCCAAGCCTCCTATTTTCACCATGCCTTCTTGGTGCCCCCACATACACACACACATTCTTATCCACTGTTATTATGGGTGTCTGTGTCCTCTAGTCCGGTGCCCATGGAGGAATCACACTCTGCCAGTCCTCCAGGAGCTGAGCGTCATGTCAAATTTCTCCTGCCCTTATTTTCAATAAAACATACTAATTTGTGATTTCATTCTCTTTGGACTAGGTGTACTTTCCAAAGGCGCAGCCAAAATTAATATGTCCTACAATCACGTGTAAAATTCAATAGCCCTTGCTTCTCCTCCCAGGGAAATGCATCTCCCACAACAGTCCTCTTGAGACTAGGCTTTAACTGCAATGTACAATGTTTATGATGAACTTGTTAGACTCCACAGAACATTCACAAGAGATTTTTGGGGTAGCAAGAAACTCTCAGTGCCCTTCTCGTATTTTTATACAAGTATCTAGCCTATGGCAGATCTTGTGCAATCCATTCTTCAATGATAATACTTCAGTATTTGCCATCTTCTTTTAAAAGACAGTCAAAATAAATATCAAAAATAGACAATGCTGAAATATTTGTATATTAAAAACAAATAAGCAAATTTGAAGAACAATTGTCCAGAATCAAATAGTGAAATGTTCGCCACCCTCGTTTAATTTCCCAAAGCACAAAAATTTACCTATATTTGCCTAATTTTATAGACCTATCTTTTGTGAAGCTAATTACTTGAAAATTTATTCTATTCGATTATATTTTTCATTTTATTTTTCTAATATGGTCTAGAAATGCCTAGCTTATTGGTATGTTCTGACCTTTGAAATTAATAACTTTTAAATAATTGATCAGAATGGTTTACTATATAAAAGAATGAATAAGATTTATTCAGAATATTGGGGTTGGAAAATATCATTTTTAACCTTTCTTATTTAAAAACATAATCAAAAAAATTTTTTAAGTCTATATTAAGATCTTCCTGTAGAAAGGCAAAACTATCCCTTTAGGCTAAAAAAAGATCTCTATTCGGTTATGACATTTTCTCAGCACCCAAGTGAATGCTATACATATGAAAACCAGTTTTTTTTTGAGAACCTCATCTATTTTACAAAGTTACTTAAGAAGATTTTGTGGGAATTTTCAGTCGGACATAATCAAAGGGAGAAAAATGAAATACTCATTATGACTCAGCAGTTGTTTTAATGCGTGAATGCTCCAAAGGTCTTGACATTTATTTTCTTAGAAGAGTATTCACTTTCTCATTATTTATTTATAATAAGAAAGAAGAAAGTACAACATATACACTGAAAAACATGTTGTGTTATTGAATAAGGCAGGGAATGACTACGGGTGGGGTAATGTAGACAGTAAGTCAGTCAAGGTCACTGGGGGCTAAGGTTGTGGCCCTGAATAAAGTCTTAAATGAAAGCTTTGTATGGAAACTTGGAGAGGTTACAGGAATCAGCCAGTTGGAAACACAGAGTGGGAAAGTCAGATACCACGGAACTAACAGAGCCACCAAGGAGAGAATTCCAAGAATATTGTTGAGTGAAAATGTCAAGTTGTAGCAAAATGTATGAAATATATGAAATAATGGCAGCAAAAATACTTGTAGCATTACTATGTATAAGGTTATCTGCTATATGTTTTTATGCTTCCCTTCTTATTTTACTCTCTCCTCCATCTATCCCTAAATAAATATTTTTAAACATCTCTCCTTCATCTGAAAGATTCATATAAAGTGTTACTGTTACAGACTTCCAGAGAAAGAATAAGATGATTTTGAAAGAGAGTGGAGGTGTCAAACAACTACTTCAGATTTAGAGATAAATTATTATTCATCAATTTTTAGAGGGAGAAAGTAATCATGTATTACAGTAACTAATTACAATAACTAAAATGTTTAAATGTCAATAAAATGAATAATGAATTCAGCCATCAGAGCAGAAATGAGAAGCCATGGACCCTAAATAAGTTAGAAGTAAGTGGCAAGAGGAAAGTGCAGTGTACACAGAAAGAGTTTCAGTCTCCAGATTCCAGAGTGCACTTGCTATGACTCTACATCCCTTCCCTTGTCACTCACTCAACGGATACTAATTTACCTACAGTGTACCAGGGAACATACAGCTGTTGGGTCTTTGATGGCTCCTGACTTTGGGGGAAGACAGGCAATTAAATTACAATATGATATGAGCTTCTTGGCAGTCCGTACTCTGTAGTCCTACATACAATAATAAAATATTATTTTTGCCCTATGCGGTAAGGAGATAATACAGAAAAAATTCTTGGAGGAAGGTGCAGTAAAGTGCAGAGGGATTTAGAGACATTACTTTAGTTTGGATGTTAGAGATATTGACCTAAATCAGATCACCTCACTGAATAGAATGTAACCTCTAGAAAATCCTTGAAATTGGAGTTGGTTGAGATGGAAGCTGATCTCTGCTCAGCAAACACAGTTTCCTTCAAGTGGCAACTCTGGAAGTACCATGAGAACCACAGACTCAGTAGCATAAAGAGATACTTTTCTTCTTTCTTTCTTTGTTTTTTTTTGTTTGTTTGTTTGTTTGTTTGAGACGAAGTCTTCCTCTGTCGCCCAGGCTGGAGTGCAGTGGCGCAATCTCAGCTCACTGCTACCTCCGCCTCACGGGTTCAAGAGATTCTCTTGCCTCAGCCTCCCAAGTAGCTGAGACTACAAGGCATGCACCACCATGCCCGCCTAATTTTTTGTGTGTGTATTTTGAGTAGAGACGGGGTTTCACCATGTTGGCCAGGCTGGTCTTGACTTCTGACCTCATGATCCACCCACCTCAGCCTCCAAAGTGCTGGGATTACAGGGGTGAGCCACCACGCTCAGCCAAGAGATACTTCTCATAGTCTGTGTGTGTCCATAGAAATTTTTGCCAACTTTCAGCAGCCTTGTGATATTTCACATGATCATCAAAACTGTGAAGCAATCACAATGTTCCTGGAGATGACGAATTAGTGTGCTTCTTATAATTGCTGATATTAAGAGATAAAAGATTGTGTATTTTTGAGATAACTGGTGTCTGTGTGTTCATACAAATTGTTTATAATAAAATTTAGCTTTTTTTAGTTGTGTCTATTTCCTAATTTCCCAGCTGGCTTAACTAGAAGTATTGCAGATTTTCCCCTAAAGGTGAAGCCCATTCTGATTCACAGCCAATCCTGATCAAAGCAAGAAAAATATTTGGAAATTAATTTGGAATAGCAGCTGAAATGAAGAATTAGTGTGCAGTCGGTTTGATGATATGCCCACTAAATTGTAATATATAAATCTTGGCTTATGGTTCTGTTTCCAGTTTGTTATTTTGTCAGAACCTGCCAAAATTTGAAATGGTTTTTCTCTCTTGGCCTTCCATAACTTGATTACTTTAATTGGGACCAGATGATAATTTTAAGTGCTTGGGACTAGATGATAATTTTAAGTAAACAAAGGGTAGAGACTGGTCAAATTATTTTCCTAATTGAAATTCCTAATCAAATGTAACATCAAGATATTATATAAAGTGCTTCTTCTGTCTTTTTGAAAGTGAGAGTCTTCAACTGTCCAGATAGTTGTTAAAAACAAACAAAAAGAACAAGTCTGGACTTAGATAAAGAGAAACTTTGTAAAAGAAACTATTGTAATAGTTTTTTGTGAACTATTGTAATAGTTATTGTAATTGAGGGAGAATGTCTCAATCTCAAAAATCAGCAAGTGTCTCGGAATAAAACAGAAAAAGATCTGTACGACAAAAAAAGGTTGTTTTCTTCTATGGTAACATCTTCCACAACAGAGTATCACTGCCACGATATTGCCATTGATACATCAAGATACAGGACATTTCCATCACGAGAAGAATCCTCATGTTGCTGTTCTATGGCCACTTCCATTTCTCTTCTACTTAGAACTCTCTTTTACTTACCCATTTTTCAGCTACTTAACCTTGGCAACCACTGATATATTCTTCATCCCTATAATTTTGTCACTCCGAGAATATTATATAATGGAATCATAGAGTGTTTAACCCTTTGAGATAGCTTTCTATTTCACTCAGCATAATTTGGGTAGATTCATTAAGGATGGTATAAGTATTGATATGTTGTTTCTTTACTGTTGAGTGGTATTCCATTGTATGAATGTACCATTGTCTTTTCATTCATCAATTGAAAGAACTCTGAGCTGTTTCCTAATGTTGGCTATTATAAATAAACCTCCTATAAAAATTTGTGTACACACTTTTTGTGTGAAATAACTCTTCATTTCCCTGGAACAAGTGCCCAACAGTGCATTGCTGGGTTGAATGGTAATTATGTGCTTAGTTTATTCTTAAGAAGCTGAAAATAGTTTCCCATTATGGTCATATCAGTTTATCACATTATGCTCCCAGCAGCAATGGTAGCATAAGTCATCAGGTTGCGTCACATTCATGTCAGCATTTGACATTACCAGTACTTTTTATTTTAGCCATTCTGGTAGATATGTAGCAACATCTCATTGAGGTTTCGATTAGCATTCTCCTAATGGTAAACCACGCTGAACTCCTTCCCATATACTTCTTTGCAATCTATATAACCTCTTTGGTGAAATATCTGTTCATGTATTTTGCCCATGTTATCTTTGGATTATTTCTTTTTTTTTCTTTAAATATTGTATTTTGAGAATTGTATTGGTTTTCTAGGGCTGCCTTAACAAACTACCACAGACTGGGTGGCTTAAACAGCAGAAATTTATTTTCTCACAAGTACGGAAGCTAGAAGAACAAAATTAAAATGTCAGCTGACCTGGTTTCTTCTGAGGCTTCTCTCCTTGGCTCGTGCATGGCAAAGGAAGCCAGCCTCTGTCTTCATATGGCCTTTCCTCCATATGTTTCTCTACCCTAAATTTCTCTTTTTGTAAGAAGAGGAATCATATTGGATCCAGACCCACCCTTATGACCTAATTTTAACTTAACTCCTGAAAGATACTATCTTCAAATATAGTCACATCCTGAGGTACTGAGGGTTAAAACCTCAATACGTGAATATTGGGGTGCCACATTTCAGCCCATATAAAATTGTATTATATATTCTAGATAATGTTCCCTCTCCAAAAGTCAGTTATTTCCAATGTGATACTACTAAAAGGTGGGGCCTTTGAAAGGTTATTTGGGCTGGGAGCGGTGGTTCATGCCTTTAATCCCAGCACTTTGGGAGGCCGAGGCAGGCGCATCACCTGAGATACATGACCATATATGAGATCGAGACCAGCCTGGCCAACATGGTGAAACCCCATTTCTACTAAAAATACAAAAATTAGCTGCATGTGGGGGTGCACACCTGTAATCCCAGCTACTCAGGAGGCTGAGGTGGGAGAATCTCTTGAACCCAGTGGGCAAAGTTTGCAGTGAGCCAAGATTGCAGTCTAGGTGACAGAGGGAGACTCCGTCAAAAAAAAAAAAAAGTTATTAGGCCATGAGGGCTTCTCCCTCATGAATCAGATCAATGCCTTTGCAAAAGAGGCTGCATGCAGCACTCAGCTAGTGTGCTCTTCCCCTCTTACCATGTGAGGATGCAGCAAGAAGGCCCTCACGAGATCCCAGTTCCTTGATCATGGGCTTTGCCACCTCCAGAGCTGAGAGAAAATAAATTTCTCTTTTTCATAAATTACTCAGCCCCCGGTATTTTGTTTTAGCAGCACAACTGAACTAGGACAATCATCCTTTGTCAGATATGTAGTCTACAAATATTTTCTCCCCATCTGTAGGTTCCCATTTCACCCTCTTAACAAACTCACAGAGCAAATATTTTAAATTTTGTTAAATTCTAATTTATCAACCTTTCCATTTGTACTTGTGCATTGATAGTTTTTTATTATGAATAGATGTCAAATTTTGATTTTTCTGCGTGAATTGATATAATTATGTGATTTTTCTTCTTTATAAACAAGGTGGATCACATTGATTTTTTAAATATTAAACTAGTCTTGCATTTTTGGAATAAACCCTACCCAGTATAACATTCTTTTTTTACATTGTTGCATTGTTGAATTCTATCTGCATGTATTTTTTAAAGAAATTTTGAGTCCATTTTATGAGGAATATTGATTGGTGGTACTCCTTTTTTGGTACTGTCTTTGCTTTTGCTGTCGGGCTAATTCTAGCTTTATAGAATAAATTCAGATGAGTTCTCTCCTTTTCTGTCTACTTTATCTTCCCAGAATCAGAAGGCTTTCCTTAAGTTTTTAAGATTAACTTAAAAATTGTGTTACTCTTTTTCATTCTAACAAATTCTAAAAATCACTTTTAGGGAAATTTTTATAGCTTGATAAAATCAATTTTTTGAATCTTGCAATTACATTTATAAAGTTAATATTAATATATGCAGGTTTTTTCCCTTTTTACTAACTTTAAAAACCTTTAGTCAGCAAAATGTTTGCCAATATTTAAACTATTCTAATTTAATTTTTTCTATTGCTTACAAACATATCCAAATTATATTTTATATTTCTGATTAAAACTTGTAACAATAAAATCACTTAATTGTATACTTTTACTGGAATCACAAGACTACTTTGAATAATATGTCAAAATATCTTAGTTAAAATATTTTTAAACCACTATACCCATATTTTTCTGAACATAGAAGATTTGTAGTAAAGTGAGCTTTATTATCTCTGTACAAAAGTCTGAATCTTTCCAGGGTTAAAAAAAAATGATTTCAATGAAAACTCACTAAAAAAAACAATTTTATCATCCCAAGCATGTTAGAATTACCACATCAACAGCTACATTTACATGTTGACTGAATATTTGGGCAAGGGTATAAAACTCAAAGCTGTGACTATCAAGAGTGACTTTTCTCACTGCAAAATGGACAGGTTGAATCCCTTATAGGTGATTGGCCTTTCTTGGATTCAAGATATGCCATTAATTAATTCTTCTAATTGATTTCAATCTGGTGCCCCACTCAGGCTGTGGCTAACTTCGTTCAATGTTGAGTTTGACTTTCCAATTTTCCCATATATTTGTTATTTTTATATTTTAATTTTTTTTCATCTGGTGCTAAAGGCATGTAAGCTTAGATACTGTATACCCTTATACTTATTTTTCTTACTTATTTTAGCTTTATCACCTAATTTGAGCTGATAGATTTCCTATATATTTTACATTTTTTTCTATTTGGCACTTTTTCGTCATTACACACATATGTATTTAAAAGGACCGTACAGTGGGCTGACAAACTGCTAGTTGGATAACTATTCCAAACATTATTCACCAAGTACTATGAATCCACTTCATATATAAGTGGGTCATTCTGTCACCTAGAGCCCTACGTTTAGATTATTTTTCTTCGGACTGAGTTTACTGAAACTCATTAGAAATTATAATTAACATTAATTGGCATGGCTTCCTGGATTAAAGTAATTCCCCAGCAAACAGGTGTCTTCTTTCTTCTGGCTTTAGGGGGAACTACTTCACCTACATAATTATAATTTGTTCTAAATGGGGCTTTCAATAACGATACTTTGAATTATTTCACACCCTAAATATGAGAACATGTTTCAAACTTAGACAAACATAATACATTTACCCAAACCCTCTGCTGCAAAATGAACTAAGCAAGGTGTGAGCTGTGATAAATGGCCTGCCAATCACAGTCCTGCTCTGATTTTCTACAAAGTATTGTGGAGGGTAAAAGTCTCTTTTCCTCCAGCAATGAAGCTGCCAGAAACTGAGCCTAGTGCTTTTAGTGGCCCATCTGCCATCATACGGTGAAAAGTGGTCGGTGGTAGAAGAATATTAAGGTAATACACAGAAGACCAGGAAAGGGAGGAAAAGAAAGCAAGCCCCAGTGATGTAATGGTTATTTTTTAGCCATTTCCTTTAGTATTTCTGTAATTTCTGATTACATGAGCCAATATATCCCTCAGTTTGCCTAGGGGGTTTCGGGTTAGGTTTTTGTCACCAGCACCAAGAACAGACCTGACTACTATAGTCACAGCTTTTTGCCTTCCTCATGTGACAGACAGCTTTCTACTCATTTCCCTTTCTACCTACACTCTTATTCATTTGAATTATAAATAAGTGAGAATTATCTTAGACACTATATCTCGTTTTTAAATTTCATAATCAGAAAACATTCTACAATACTCAAAGAAAAGCACCAACATGTATGGTCTGACATACTATTTGCAAATTGAAAACAATTGGCCTTTTAAAGGAATTATGCTATAAGGGTGTGGTTATCTTCTTGGTTTGTTAGGTTCCTAGTAGCATCATAAAATGTTAATTAATATGATTCTATTTCTGTAAAGGATATCATCTATGCTATTCATTCTAAACCAAAAAAAGTCAGAGAAAAAGAAGCATAATTTGTCACCGTGTCTTTCTAGAATTTGCTTAGCATCCCAATTTTTTACATTTGCTTTTTCTCTTCCGTTCCATTTATAGTATTCCAAAACTGCCAAGAAATTATCCCCTCAAACAAAATAAGATCATATTCTTAATAGCTATGCTCAGATAAGGATACTAATCTATGCCTTACAGAGTTATTCTAAAGATAAAATGAGTTGTCTTTGTCTCTCCAATTACCCTGAAAAGCTCCTTGAGAATAAGAATCCTGTCTTCTGCTTCTTTTTTCTGTACACTGTGCCACCAGGGCTCACCAGGTTCACAAAATTGTTTTCAACCAATTAAAACTATACTACAAGTGTCTTCCTTTCTGAGCATTTCAATCCTAGAGGTTTTAGTTGGATAAGGCGAGGTAGATGTCCAGAGCAAAGGTGAAGAGGGGTTGCTTCAATGAACAGAGCCTAAGCAGAGTGAGAATAACACTGCAGAAGAAACATCGTGGTCTGGGGAGTTGGCGTTTAAACAGTGTGGCAAGGGGCGTTGGAATGCACGAAGGCTGAGGAGACAGCCCATGCAATTGTGAAGGAAAATGTCCAGGAAGGGAGCATGGGCGTCTGAGCAGGGAGAGGACAGCCTCCATGCAGAAGAGGAAGTCGAAGCAGAGGAAGGGGATTGGATATATACAAGGTGATTGATTGGATTTAAAAAAAAAAAAAAGCCAGAGCTCCTTGGAGAAATGGATTATTTCTAGTTTGAGTCAGGGAAAGTACAAGATAAGCCTGGGCCATATTTTTCTTTCACAAAGTAAGGAAATGCCCAGAGAAAAATGCGAACATCTCAGAAGCACAGAGTAGACAGCTTGAATGAAATAAAACTGGCCAAATCCAGGGGGGGCAAATAAAACTGGCCAAATCCAGGGACAATTTGAGCACCAAAATAAATAATGATAGCAATGGATTGTAATCAACTGAACACAAAAGTAACCATGAGTGCATATGATATGAAAAAATTAATGCATAAATGGAAATGTTAAAAGGGAGGATTATTTTCACAGATTCAGAGTAACTCTCTATGTAATACTCACCAATTTCAAAGTGAAAAGGTGTACTTTTAAAATTGAGGAACCTGACAGTCATCACGTTAAACAAGTGGAAACAAGTGATCCAAGTAAACAACATCAGTGATGAAACAAATTGAAACCATGCACCACCTGATAGTACACACAAGAAACACAACATTATATAAAACTCTCGCCAAAGATGAATCTAAACATGAGGAAACATCAGACAATCCCTAATTAATAAGTATTCCATAAAATAACTATACAGTGATCCTCAAGAACATGAAAGTAATGAAATCAAGGTGTGTCCGGAATTGGTGGGTTCTTGGTCTCACTGACTTCAAGAATGAAGCCGCGGACCCTCGCGGTGTTACAGTTCTTAAAGGCGGTGTGTCCGGAGTTTGTTCCTTCTGATGTTCGGACGTGTTCGGAGTTTCTTCCTTCTGGTGGGTTCGTCGTCTCACTGGCTTCAGGAGTGAAGCTGCAGACCTTCGCGATGAGTGTTACAGCTCTTCAGGCGGCGCGTCTGGGGTTGTTCGTTCCTCCCCATAAGTTCGTGGTCTCGCTGGCCTCAGGAAGTGAAGCTGCAAACCTTCAGTGAGTGTTACAGCTCATAAAGGCAGTGCAGACCCAAAGAGTAAGCAGCAGCAAGATTTATTGCAAAGAGCGAAAAAACAAACCTTCCACAGTGCGGAAAGAGGACCAGACAGGGTTGCCACTGGTGGCTGGACGAGCCTGCTTTTATTCCCTTATCTGGCCCTACCCACATCCTGCTGTTTGGTCCATTTTACAGAATGCTGATTGGTCTGTTTTACAGAGTGCTGATTGTTCCTTTTTGACAGGGTGCTGATTGGTGCATTTACAATCCCTGAGCTAGACACAAAAGTTCTCCATGTCCCCACTAGATTAGCTAGATACAGAGCACTGATTGGTGCATTTACACACCCTGCGCTAGACACAGAGTGCTGATTGGTGTATTTACAATCCCTTAGCTAGACATAAAGGTTCTCCGAGTCCCCACCAGACTGAGAAGCCCAGCTGGCTACACGTAGTGGATCGCACTGGGGTTGCAGGCGGAGCTGCCCGCTGGTCCGGCACCGTGCGCCCACACTTCTCAGCCCTAGGGCAGTCAATGGGACCGGCGTGGTAGAGCAGGGGGCGGCGCTCGTCGGGGAAGTTTGGGCAGCGCAGGAGCCCAGGGCGGGGGCGAGGCTTGGGCATGGCGGGCTGCAGGTCCTGAGCCCTGCCCTGTGGAGAGGCAGCTGACGCCCAGCAAGAATTCGAGTGCAGCGCTGGCGGGCCGGCACTGCTGGAGGATCCGGCGCACCCTCCGCAGCTGCTGGCCCGGGTGGTAAGCCCCTTACCGCCCGGGGCCTGCGGAGCGGGCCTGCGGCTCAGAGTGCGGGGCCCTCTGAACCCACGCCCAACCGGAACTTGCGCTGGCCCGAGAGGGCCGGGCGCAGCCCGGGATCCCGCCCACGCCTCTCCCTCCACACCTACCTTCAAGTAGAGGGAGCTGGCTCCGGCCTCGGCCAGCCCAGAGAGGGACACCCACAGTGCAGCGGGGGGCTGAAGGGCTCCTCAAGCGCTGCCTGAGTGGGCGCAAAGGCCGAGGAGGCGCCGAGAGCAAGCGAGGGCTGAGGACTGCCAGCAAGCTGTCACTTCTCAAAGGTAAGATTGAGGAACTGTTACAAATTGAAGAACACTAACGGCTAAATGCAATGAAGGATTCTAAACTGAAACCCTCTGTCATGTGTAAATTACATGACAAAATTTTTAGGGAAATTGGAAAAATTAGAATGGGAACTAAGGATTAGGTAGTCATATGTATCATTGTTAAGTTTCTGGTTTTGATAGTTATAGTTATTAAGGACGATACTTGTTTGTTGTGCTAAAAACTATATCCTACTACTACTAAATGCTACTAAGAGCTATTAAAAACACAACCACTATGGAAAACAGTGTGGAGGTTCCTTAAAGAACTAAAAGTAGATCTACCATTTGATCCAGCAATTCTACTACTAGGTATCTACCCAGTGGAAAAAATGTCATTATATGAAAAAGATACTTGCACATGCATGTTTATAGTGGCGCAATTTGCAGTTGCAAAATATCGAACCAGCTCAAATGACCATCAATCAACTAGTGGATAAAGAAAAAAAAAATATATATATACCGCATTTTCTTTATCCACTAGTTGAGATATATATGTGTGCATATATATATATGAGTACTACAGCCATAAAAAGGAATGAAATAATGGCATTCACAGCAACCTGAATGGAATTGAAGAGTATCATTCTAAGTGAAGTATCTCAAGAATAGAAAAACAAACATCGTATGTAGGCATAAGTGGGAGCTAAGCTGTGAGGATGCAAAGGCATAAGAATGATACAGTGGGCATTGGGGATTTGGGTAAAGGGTGGGTGTAGGTGAGGGATAAAAGACTACACATTGGGTACTGTGTACACTGCTCAGGTGATGGGTGCAACAAAATCTCAGAAATCACAGCTAAAGAACTTATTCATGTAATCAAACACCACTTGATCCCTAAAAACCTATTAAAATTAAAAACAAATTAATTTTAAAAAAAGAAAAATTGAAAAGTTTGTCAACATAAAAAGGCAGAGTATAGTACAATAAGTGTAATAAAATAGCAAACAAATCCAGAATGTCAACAAACCCTGATATAAACTATGTTTTAAAAATTAATAAAATGCAGGTGACCTTGAATGACAACAATAAAAAAAAAAACACCTATGTTCTTATTTCTAGGACTAAAGTATTGGAGTGTTATATGGTATTAGGTTGTCAATTTCATCTCAAATTAGTCAGAAAAAAAATGTTCCTTGTCCAGTACATCCAACTTGTTTATGTTTAAAATTGTTACAAAGTTAATAAGAATACTATTTACTAGCATTATAAAATGTAAAATATCCTGAAATATATCACTCACAATACACGCAAATAAAATTATAATACAATTACTGTTTATTTCATGTGCAGTTTATCTACCTAGTTAAGTATTATGCTTCTAGATAGAAATCAAGTATTATCTTTTTAGATAAAAGGCAAATCAACCACTTTAAAATTAAAATACAGAAACAACTTAATTGTGTCAAGTAATTGTATCAGATTGTAAGATGCATAAGGGACTTGGTTCAATTTTTCAATTTTTATCCTGTGCTTTGCACTTAGAAATAAGAACATAGCTATTTCAATTCCCTTCACACACCACATTGTAATTATGAGTTTCCTTGTCTGTCCACCATATTGTGAGTACCTGAAGGGCAGAATCCTTGTCTTACTCAGCTTTGCATAGCTGGGGCTTATAACATCTGCTAAAAAAAAGAAACCATTTATTAAACTGTTGCTATTTTCATGAACTTTTGTTAACAGCCTGATGAGCATGGGAATGATCATTGCCACCTGAAATGAATGAACTGTGCCAATGGAAGATATTCTCAGGGCTCATGACCACACCTGAAGCAGGTATAAATGCAGGAGTGGATGAGAAAATCTATATATTGACACAAAGTGAAGCAGAAAATTTAGAGTAACATAGCAATCAATTTTTTAATCTATAGGTTATATATATATATTTGCCTTCTTCTCCTTATCCTGTTCTATGAGAACTGCCTTTCCCTTAGCGGTAAGACCCTGAGACTACTATATGCACTATATGGCTCTCCAGGGCCATAGGTTATTTGGCAGAAAATGAACACCTGATAGAGAATATCTCTAGAGACTCGGCTAGGCCAATTAAATTCTGTCTTCCAGGAATTCAGAACAAGGATAAGAGAAGTGTAGCCACTGGACCAGTGAATATAGATATAGAAGCTAAGAAAACTGACCAGAGAAAAGAGGAAAAAAAGGGAGGGGAAGAGCAGAAAGACCAATAAGTCTTTCTGTGAAGAAATTGTAAAAGTGCTGCCCAAATTGTCAGGGTTGTTCGAGTCCCAACCTCACTTCCTGTCCTTGGCTTTAATGTGATGTCCTATTATCTTTCCAATACAATGATTCTCTTTTGTGCTATAGGTGTTTCAAATGAGATTTGTTCCTTATAATCAAAGTATTGCTGATCAAGAAATTAGTGCAATAGGTGTTTCAAATGAGACGCCTTTTGTGCTATAGGTGTTTCAAATGAGATTTGTTCCTTATAATCAAAGTATTTCCTTATAATCAAAGTATTGCTGATCAAGAAATTAGTGCAATATACACATAGCCAACATCTATCAAATGCAATGATTGCTGAACCAGACTAAGTAGGGAAAGTAATAAAAGTAGTAATAACAATGAGAACACAAAATCAACTCAACTGAAGGTACCAAGTGATTTAGTCAACTGAGACAAAAGCTTTGTTGTAAAATCTCTGGGCAATATCAATATTAATAACTTGGAGGCGATTGGTAATGTTATCAAGAATTATTTTAGTGGAATCCTGGGGCCAGATAACAGTGAATTCTATAGTGAATAAGAGGTTTAAATGAGCTCTACTGTTCTATAGCACTGTAGCATGACTATAGTTAACAATATTATATTATATAATATAGTTTCAAATAGCCAAAGGAGGAAATTGAATGTTCCCAAAACAAAGAGATAATAAATGTTTGAGATGACAGATATGTCAATTACCCTGGTGTGATCACTGTACATTATATGTATCAAACTATCACTATGCACCACATAAATATTTACAACTATTATTTGTTAATAAAAAATTAAAAAGTTTAAAATATTGAAGTGAGTTTAGAAAAATTTTATATCATTTTTAGATATGGAAAGGAGGTAGAGTGGGATTGGAGAATATATAAAGAGTTTTTATGGCTTTTGCGTTTCAGGACTGACACAACACAAAGTTTAGATGTACAAGAGATAAAAAGTATAATTGATAGTGCATGATTCATTCAAAACAGGTGTTTACTGTATGCCCACTTATGTGCTGAGCTTTATTCTAGGAGCTAGAGATGTGGCAGTGAACTACGAGGTCACCTTTGTCGTGAAGCCCACAATCTAGTGTGCAAAGCAGACAATAAACAAAGAAATATATGTCAGTTCAGATCAATATTTTGGAGGAAAAAATAAGCATTTCAAAGTTAAGCAGAAATATAGAGTGTGGGGGGGAGGGGGTGTTAGTTTAGGTGCTGCATAGTTAGGGAGGGTAGTTATGGGTATGGTGATACCTTTACATCAAGAACTGAATGGAATTACGGAGCCAAATAAATATCCAGGAGGAAGTTTCGAGTAGAAAGTATAGAAAGTACAAGTGACCTGAAAGAAGATAATATTCTGAGGCATCTCAACAAGGTAATTTTGGCTGCAGCACTCTGCAGATTGGAGAGTGGTGAGAAGTCAGAGAGATGGCCAAAAACTGTAGGACTTTGAGGAGTCTTGTAAATTTTTTTTTTATTATTCTGAGTAAAATAAAAAGCCATTGGAGTTTTTTAAATTTGGTTATAACAGACAAAAAGTGAGGAAAATATGCCTGTAGCTTGGTGAATTTTACACATATACTATGTAACTACCACATTAAGCAAGTATACAACATTTGTAGCAGTCCAAAAGATTCTCTTCCTATTTAATAGTTCATTTTTTTCAAAGGCAATTACTATTTTGACTTCTATTAAAAAGATTAGTTTCTCTTGTTCCTGATCTTCACAGGGAAGATGAATTAGGTAATTTTTGTTTTCATATTTTGGCAACATAGCATCTTTGATATTTTTTATGTTTTGCATGTATTTTTTTATATTGCCAAAAGGTATTTCTTATATAAAATATGATATATATAATTATAAAATGTGATATAATTATATATATCTTCAATTTTTGGCATTCGGGTGGCTCCTGGCTTGAGCTTTATGATGAATAAAGCTGTCAGGAATATGCTTGCACATGTCTGTTGGTGTACACATGGACACATGCACTCATGTTTAATAGGTCTATAGCAGGAATTGCTTGATTGTTGGGTATGTTTCAACTTGGAAAAAAAAAACTACCAAAGGACTTTCAAAAATGATTTTACTAATGTATATTCCACCCAGAAATGTGTCCGTTTCAGTTGCTCCTTGTTTTTGCTAACACTTGATATTATTAGGCTCTTTAATTTTGGCCATTATTTTGAATGTTTATTAGTACTGCTTTCTGGTTTTAGTTTTCTTTTTCTTTCTTTTTTTTTTTTTTTTTTTTGATGACTGAATGTTGGGCACCTTTTCATGTGCAAAGTGTCAAATTAAATTTCTTATTTTTTGAATCATCTGTTCATGGGTTTTTGCTGACATTTGTTTATTAGGATTTTTTTTCTGTTTTGTCTTTTAAAATTAATTTATAGAAGTTCTTTTTATATTTTGTATGCAAATCATTTGTGAGGTATATATTGCCAAAATCTGTTCTGAGCATGTGTCTTGCTTTTTCACATTTTTAATGATGTCTTTTAATAGACAGAAGTTTTTACTTTAATTAAGATCAACTTTTTTCTCTTATAGTTTGTGCTTTTTGTGTCTTATTCTTAAAAGTTACGCCTACTCTAGAGCTTCAAAGATACTGTTTCTTTAATACAAGCTTTATTATTTACTTTACATATTCATATATGTAATCCATTTGTGTGAGTCTTGTGTATGGATTGGTCGCAGCCAAAGTTCATTTGTTTCATATAGATATCCAATTGATCCAGAATTATTTATTGAAAAAGCATCCTTTACCACTTTGTTGTACATTAAGTGAATATGTATATGGAATTTCTGTTCTGTTTCCTTATTTGTTCATCTTTGTAATATCACGGCATCTTAATTTCATTTTTATGATAAGCTTTGAAAATTTATCAATGTAAATCTTGTGATTTGTTCTTCTCTAAGATTGTCTTGCCTATTCTATGTCCTTTGCATTTCTATATAAATTTTAGAATCTACTTACAAACTTTTACACACACACGTTAACACAAACTTTCTCAAAGGAAAAAGAAATCTATAATTTTTACCAAAATTATACTAATTCAACAACTTAATTTGAGTGCCACTGACATCTCTATAATATTGAGTCTTTAAATCCATAAGCATGGTAAACCTCTACATTATTTAGGGAGTCACTAATTTCTCTCAACAATATTTTGCAGTTTTTAGTGTAGAAGTCTTGCATATCTTTAATAAGATGGTTTTATGTTATTGTAAATAATGTATTTTAATTTCATTTTGTAATCTGTTGCTTGTGTATTAAAATATTATTGACTTTTATGTATAGACTTTGTATCTTTTGTATATTGACCTTGTATCTATGAACATACTACCTCAAATTCTTTCATATTGATCTTGCTAATTTACTTAATAATTCTCATGGTTTTTTGTAGAGTCCTTGGATTTTTCATTTATACAATATTGTCATTTGCAAATAATGAAAGTTTAGCTTCTTTCAAAAATTTATCCCTTGTAGGTTTTCATGCCTTGTTGCCCTGACTAGAATTGACAAAGATTTTAAGTAGTAAAGTCATAGAATTAAAATATTTTTGCTACTATGAGATAAATGGGCCAATAGAAACAAGAATGGAGGAAGAGACCCCAATTAATTTCCTATTTCAATAGTGCAGGCCAGTGATGATGTCATTGTATAGGTGTACAGAAGTAATCACATTTTAAATATATTTTGAATGTAGTCAGTAGGCGTTTCTGATATATATAATAGTATATGATCCTAAGACGAATTCTGAAAACTTCCAGGTCTTCTTGTTCTTGTTACTTGACTGAGCATCTGAGTAACAGGAATTGCATATTACCAAGATGAAAATACTGGGAAGATGAGGTTGCAAGAATAGAAACAAAAATTGCATATTCAGTTTTGAACATTAACTTGGAGATTCTTACTAGATTTCTTAGTTGATAGGTTGAGCTGGTAGTTAGATACTACAATCTAAAGTTTAGGAGGGAGGTTTTTGAGTTCTGTAAATATATATTTGGAAGTCATCAGCGTATGTGATATTTGAAACTGTTGAGTATTTGAAATAAGTGTAAAGAGGAGGAATAGTATAAAAACTATTAGCTGTGGGACACTGTGACGCTTTTTGGCTGTTCCTTTTCCATTAAGGTAGGAGAAACCCCAGGAAATTATGTTTATCCCAGTAGCTAGTAGAGGAAAGTGCTTAAAAGGTAAAAGGAATGACCAACTATGTCATATGATGCTGATAGTTCTACCAAAGTGAGGACTGACAAATGACCATTGAATTATTTCTTTGAGGTTGTCAAATAGGTGCAGTTGAAAATCAGACTGGCAAATCTCCCTCCCACCAAAAAGTAGTTCTACTTAGTGATAAAGACCACCTATCACAAGTAGAATCAATAACTTGGTATCAAGGAACTCAGTTTTCTCCTCTATAAATGCCAACAGATTTTTTTAAAGTTAAAAAAAATGATAAATGTTTAAATCAGTAAAAGTTTCAAAATGGTAGTTATATTTTCCTGTTCATCATCTTCACATTTGGGCAAAATTTGTCTTAATTCCCTAAATCTTTTCATTTTGCATTTTCCCCAGCTTTAAGTGTCCTCTGCTTCACCCAAAGCAACAGATATTCTATGATGACCAAATGGCATTGCCTTATGCCTGTTCAGACTGAAATGTAGAGTTTATTTTATCCCTTCTTCCAGAAGCATTTGCATTTTGAAAGAGAATCACTGAGTTGGAAGCAACTTTAATACACATGAATTCACCACCAATGATATAATTTCAGTCATTCTGCTGGTTGGTTTTGTGGGTGTTTTTTATGCCAGTTGGCAACCATTTGTTAAAATAAGTGCAAACATTCATGAAGAACTGAGGCACAAACTGTCAATATCTTAATACTATGTATCTTTTAAAATTTATGGAGTTCTTATGTAGACAAGCCATCAAGCTACACCTAAGCCTAAATCTAATTCTCATAATAAAGAATGATATTTTTCTTATTCAGTCTTGTGAATAAGAAAAATCATCTTGATTTAATTCTGTAAGACTAACTCCTGATTTCTTTCATTCTTTCCACATGTATTTCTAATTACAAGAAAACATATACATTGGAAATATTATTTAGGTCTCTCATTAGAATTATTAACTTAGATTAGGATATGCCTGTCTTTAAATGACCATGTATACCAACTTTGTGAATATGACCTACAAATAATTGTCATGAACATTGCCACTAATTTTTGTTATTGATTCAGATATTGTTTGCACATTATCCTCAAATGTTCTCTTTTACAAAATTTGCTGATGCAAAAGTTCAGGTAGGCATAATCCAGCTCAACATATTCCTTTCTTCTTTCACTAATTGTTCTCTTTGAACCCATTGCCAAAGACTAATATAGTTTAGGTTAATACAAATAATCTAATTTAATAAAAATAACATTAATCAAATAAGTTTAATCAAAGAGGTAGTCTAGGAAGTATGATAGGGAGATTGACCTCAGACATCTGAAGATCAAAGTTATCTCGTTGGAATAATGTAAAAAATCTCATTCTCATTTTAGAGTAGGATAATGATTAAGTGTAAGCCACAGATGTGTTGTGTAATGTAAGAGATATGATTTTTTTTCTGCTACACAACTGCAGTTCCTGGTCAGACTTTAGGGATGAGATAATTAGAGTATCTTGTAAGAAATCGAATATTTCTACACATTTTGCACAAGCCCAATATGTCACTTAATTAATACCTTGAGTATTTATGTTTACTTTCAGAAATTATAAAAATTCAACAAGAAAACAAGAAAAACTTTACCAAAGCTCAACTAGAGCTGACTTATATAAAATATTTCCAAATATAGATCATAGAATACTTCCTAATACTCATTCATATTCCTCTGTAAGTATATTTCCATTAACCAAAACTAAGTTTACATTAGGAAAAAAGCTGTGTTTAAAATGCAGATTCGTCATGCTTTGTTAGGAATATAGAAGCCTTGAATATTTTTTTTCCTGAGGAAATTGTATGAAACAAATTTAAAAAGTTATATCAAATGCAGAGAAGGTAGTCAAGTTATTTGTCATCTAAAATGAGTTGTGTTTTGTTTTTGTTTTTGTTTTTCCAAATTCAGGGGCTACTTATCTTCTGAAATGCTATTTAAAAGTCTATTATGGAGATATTTGTAAAGAGACACAGATAAGGACTTTCGGACTCTAAATCTTTTTCAGAATAACTGACCTTCCACAGAAAGGGAACAGGCAACCCTTAGTAATAAAGTTAATTTTAACCTAATTTCTGCAACTTCCTTTGAAATAGCAGCTTCTTGGGAATTGCTGTTATAGGACAAACCCAGACATTTGGTTCCCAAAATTATACTTAAACCTTCTCAACTTTAGAAACGGTAAGGCTACAGAGTTGTTTTTAATACTTTAATAATTGAATTGAAGACGTTAAATCCAATATAAAACACTCTGTGGGGGTATTGTTATTCATATCAACTAAATGAATTTTTCAGGAATTATAATTAATTACTTAGCTAAAAAAAGTAATAGTAGAGCTGTATTACTGGTCCTGGAAGTGTGAGGTAAAAACATTAAAATTTGTACGGGGAGAGAGAGAGATCACTTAAAAGTTTTATGCAAGAATTCCCCTGATAACAAAACCAAACAATGGCGCAGCAAACAGAGAAAACCACAGGCCAATATCTCTGATGAACATAGACATAAGAATAAATCCTCAACAAAATACTAGTAAGCTGAATCCAGCAGCACATCAAAAAAATAATACACCGTGATCAAATGGGGTTTACTTCAGGAATGCAAGGATGATTCAGCATACACAAATCAATAAATATCACATATCATATCCATAGAATAAAGGACAAAAACCATGTGCTCATCCCAATAGATGCAGAAAAAGCTTTTGATAAAATTCAACATCCTTCATGAGGAAAACTCTTAATTAATTGTGTATAGAAAGAAAATACCTCAACATAATAATAATAAAAGACGTATAGGACAAACTCACAGCTAACATCTTACTGAGTGGGAGAAAATCTAAAAGTATTTTCTCTAAGAACTGGAATAAGACAAGGATGCCCACTCTAACCACTCATATTTAACATAGTAGTGGAAGTCCTAGTAGAGCAATTAGTCAAAAGAAAGAAGTAAAGAACAACCAAATTATAAAGGAAAAAGTCAAATTGTCCCTGTTTGCGGATAACATGATATTCTATGTAGAAAAACCTAAAGATTCTACCAGAAAACTTGATACTAATCAATGAGTTCAGTAAAGTTGCAGAATATAAAAATGATATACAAAAATTAGTATTTCTACAAATGAACAACAAACTGGCTGAAAAAGAAATCAACAAGGCAATTCCATTTACAATAGCTACAAAATAAAATACCTAGGAATAAATTTAACCAAGGAGATGAAAAAACTTGTGCAAGAAAAACTACAAAACACTAGTGAAAGAAATTGAAGAGGATATAAGCAAATGGAAAGACATCCCATGCTCATGGATTGAAAGAATTCATATTGTTGAAATGACCATATTACTTAATGTGATCTACAGATTCAATGCAATCCCTATTAAAATACTAACTGATATTTTTCACATAAATATTTTTTAAAATTGAAAATGTGTATTAAATTACAAAAGACCTTGAATAGCCAAAGCAATCTAGAGCAGAAAGAACAAAGCTGGAAGTATTATATACCAGACTTCAAAATATACAACAAAGTTGTAGTAACCAAAACAGCATAGCACTGGCGTAAAAAGAGGCACATAGAAAAACAGAATAGAATAGATGACCCAGAAATTAATCCACATATCTACAGCCAACTGATTTTTGAGAAAGCTTCCAAGAACACTCCTTGGGAAAAAGACAGTCTATTTGATAAATGATTCTAGGAAAACTGGATGTTCATATACAGAAGAATAAAACTAGATCCCTACCTCTTACTCTATACAAAATCAACTCAATTCATTTTGCAAGACCTGAAATGGTAAAACTGCTAGAAGATGACACTGGGGAAATGCTTTACAGCATTGGACTGGAAAAATATTTTATGAATAAGACCTCAAAAGCAGGGGCAACAAAAGCAAAAATAAACAAATTAAATTACATCAAACTAAAAGCTTCTGAACAGCAAAAGAAACAACACAGTGAAAAAACAATCTACAGAAACAGAAGAAAATATATGCAAACTACTCATCCAACAATGGATGAATATCCAGAATATACAAAGAACTCAAGCATCTTAACAGAAAAAAAAAGCCAACAATCTGATTAAAAGATGGGTAAATGATCTGAGCAGACATTTTTCAAAAGAAGACATATAAGTGGCCAGCAAATATCTGAAACAGAAGTTCAACACCACTAATCATCAGGGAAATGCAAATCAAAACCACAATGAGGTATCTCACTCCAGTTAGGATGGCTATTATCAGAAAGGCAATATCAAACACTGGTGAGGATGCAGAGAAAAGGGAACCCTTATCACCATTTGTGGGAATGCAAACTAGTACAGCCACTACAGAGAACAGTATAGAGGTCCATTGAAAAACTACCAATAGAATTACCATATGATCCAGCAATCCCACTACTGGGAATTTATCTGAAGAAAAGGAATTCATTGTCCAAATCAGAGAGACATTTGGACCCCCATGTTTATTGCAGCAGTATTCACAATAGCCAAGATACAGAATCAACCTAGGTGTCCAAAACCAGATGAATGGATAAAGAAAATGTGTTATATATACACAAAAGAATACTACTCAGTCATAAAAAGGATGAAGTCCTGTCATTAACAGCAACATGGATGGAACTAGAGGACATTATGCTAAGTTGAATAAACTAGAAACAGAAAGTTAAACACTGAATGTTTTCACTCATGTAGAAGCTAAAAATGTTGACCTCCTAGAAGTGAAAAGTAGAACAGAGGGTGCTAGAATCTGGGACTGGTAAGGGGAAAGGAGGGATAAGATGAGACTTGTTAAAGGATACATAATTGCAGCTAGCAAGGAGGGATAAGTTTTACTGTTCTATACTACTATAAGATAACAATAGTTAACAATATATAGTTTCAAATAGCTAGAAGGGTAATATTGAATGTTTCCAACACAAATAAATGGCAAATGTTTGAGATGATGAATATGCTAATTACTCTAACCTGTTTACAGTACATTAAATTTAGTGAAACTTCACTATGTACCCCATAAATATGTACAATTAAAAAATAAAATAATTTTAAATAAAAATAAATAAAGGGAAACCAATACCAAAACACATAATACAGAAATTTCTGAACTCAAAAATTAAAAGATACCTAAAGACAGATGGAGAAAAAAGACAGATGGAATAGAGTAGATCATTTGTCAGGTATTCTTGGTCACTTTCATGGAAGCAGTATACTCCCCTGCTCTATTAATGCTAGGATTCTCTGTGTGTCTTCTTTTTGTCTCATGATAGACAGAGCATAACTCATCAACCATTATTTTGGACTCAACCTTATGATTTGTTTTTCCAATAGTCATTAACAGGAGTGTCCCCAAATACAGAGAAAATGTAATTGAAAAGTCGGGCATGACTTCTCACACTTTTTCCTTTCCCTATGAAAAGAACACATCCTGGATAGCCTACTTATTCAAGAAGAATGAGGAACAGCAGACTTGCACTTGACCTGCCTGGGAACCAAACTCAGCAGAGCACAGACTTTACCAACAGACCCACTCCTTCCCACCTCCTGACAATTCCACAAGAATGTATGATTGCTTTTTAGACACTACACTTGTAGTGGTTTATTATACAATTTTGTTGAGGCAAAAGATAACCAAGGTAGACATGGACTAGAAGTGGGTTGCTTCTTTAACAAAAACCTAACAGTGGATTTAGGACCAGGTATTACTCCACAAGGAAGTCATTATAGAATCCTGGAGAAATGATGAGAAGTGTGGTGAGAAGCTGAAAAAGTGACAACCTGTGTTATGGGGTAGAAAAACATTTGATAAAAATGTGTGAGATTATATTAAAGATAAAGTATGGATATGACAAGTTTGTAGGTGAGGAGTGGAATCTTAGACAAGATGTAAAAAGCATGCTCTGTTTGGTTTTTGTTAGGTTGCTTGATTTATTTTATTCCATTTTTTTTACCAGCTGCATTTGATAAGAAATTGCAAGGAAGAGATGCGGTAAGGAAATAACCCAGTTTGTAAGCAAAATTTAGTGAGTATATAAGAAGCCAATTAATTTCAGCTTGAAAGATGAAGTTATTTTCTGCCAAATCAAAGGTGTGACCATTATGCTTTGGCTCTATGTAAAGGACCAAAACCAGGGCTTTGGCAGTAAAATAAGACTTCAGGGTAAAATTCAAGGGTGAGGCTATAAGACCCTTTGCTCTTCACAAACTCAAGCTTGTTGTGATTCTCAACTTGATGAGGTGCCTCTAAACTTTATTCATGAAATTTCTGTATCATTAGTTATCTTGTCTTTACTGGGCTGACAGTTTGCCATTAACTTTCACAAAAGACATAGCAGTTATATTCGTTTCCTAGGGCTGTCATAACAAATTACCACAAGCTGGTGGCTTCAAACAGCAGAAATGTATTCTCACAGTTCTGGATGCTAAAAATCTAAATCTAGGTGTTGGCAGGAGCATGGCGCCTCGATAGGCTCCAGGGAAGAATCCTCTCCTGACTCTCCCTAGCTTGTGGTGACTCTTGTTAAACCTTGGCATTCTTTGATTTGTGGTAACCTCTCTCTAAGGTACTAAGTTGATGAACAACTGGTTGTGTGCAATTTGGCATTTCTGGATCATAAAGCCCATAGGAGGGGCTGATGAGAGATGATACTGGAGAATTGAGCAATAGCTAGAGAATAGAGGGACTTGAATGCCACATCAGCAGTATGGACTTTCTCTTTTGAGTATTGGAGGGTTACAGAGCAATCATAAGCAAAGAATGTGACATAATATGATCTACTTAACATTGCAAACATGATTTCAGTCCCCACAAATCTGAAAGTGGCCTACTTCCCTTCATCTCTACATAAAAAAAGTATGCTCCTCAGAGTTGCGTTATCCTCACCACACTCTCATTTTAATTAATGAATGCATCAGATGGAGCTCTTTCACAATTCTGACCAAGAGATACCATATAATTACTCTATCCTGAGTAGTCATAAAAATATACATAATTTAAATAAGAATATATAATTGTAAAATTATAAATTTTATATTATGTATAAATTATATAATCTTACTTAAATTATTATATAATTTTATATGTAATATTTACCTTAGTATCAATGTCATGCTCTTTATTCCATCAGTTCCTCATTTCTTATAAGTGTATGAATACAAATTGTTTTATGCTTGTTTCATTATTTTAAGCATTCAAGGATAAACTTGCGCAACAATAAGTTTGCATTATCAACCTAGAGAAAAGTCTTTTGATTATGCCTTTTAAATTCAAAGAACAAATTCATGGAGTTATTGAAGAGTCAAATCACCATGTATTTTGCAACAAAATTTACATTACAAATACAAGTAAAATAATCATAAATATATTGCTACACATTGCAATGTGACAATGTCACTTTTTTCTTCCTACAAAAAAGAATGAGTCACACACTAAAATAGAATTGTTAAAATATTCTTTTTCTGAATCTCCATCAGGCTCAATGCAGGTGCAATTGGCCTCTTGTGTTCTCAGAAAAAAGAAGCCAGTGGCCAATTAAACTGGGAATGAGCCCATTGAATGGTCAATTTTTGGCAGGCATTAACTTGCAGATGTAAAAAATTGGCTCTAACCTACTCAGAAAACCGTGACATGCACAAAGAAGTAAACAGGAGAGGACACCTTGAAATTGGTTTGGTCTCTTATAACTAGCAAGAGAGAAAATAAAATGAACAGTTTTCTCACTCACAGATGTCTTTGCATAAAACTATGGTTTTCAGAACAATTTTATTTTAATGTTATTGGTAAGTGTGACCACCTCTTCTGGCTATGTATATGATTTATGAATAAAATCACAAACAGTGAGGGGGAAAAAAAACAGGGAAATAAACTAATGCTTAGTCTCCTCAGTACCAAAGAATCCATTTGATAGTGTTAGAAGTTTGGTAAGTTGGAGTCATAGCTCATTATGCCTTTTGACAGAATACAACTTTAACCCCTTCCCTCCTTAGTGATAATAATATTCAAACATTTTTCTTGCTATCAGCAGTAATTGAATATCTATTCCAACAAAATGGTGTGTGTGTGTGTGTGTGTGTACATGTATGTATGTGTTTTGAAATTTGGATGGGGCAGATAGTCATATTTAAATGTGGAGTATAACTAGACCAAAAATTCTTACTTCCTGACATATTTTAAACAATACCCTCATTGTTTTACAACACCTGAGTCCAAGAACGCTCTAAAAGGCTATCTTCAGTGTTATACGTTGAGATCCTGTAAAGCCTTATTTGGAACTTCTAAAGAATTAAGGATCAACCAAACATGATGAAGAGGCAAAGATACAAGTATCAGACACAGCAATTAGGAAAGAATCCTGGGATCTAATAGCTTAAGCTTGTAAGTGAGCAAGTTTATACACACACAATGAATAAAGATAGCTCTCTTTTAGTGTGGCTTAATACTTGTAGTTGCTGGTGGCATTCAGCAAAGAGCACACATCCTTTTCCATTCTTTCAGTAAAGAGATCTGTTAATCAGAAATCCTGCCTTTCAACTTTAACCTTGACCCTAATTCTATGAATGTTTGCGAGTCACATCACTTCTTTGTCTCAACTTCCTCATTTATAAAATAAAGGTGTCGGACTCAATGATTTAAAAAATCTCATCCACCTGTTACATACAGTGATTCTACACTTAGCATAAAGAAGCGTATGTGTCTTCTATATTACCTAAATTAATTCAGGTATTCAAGAAATTTATAGAATAGTTTTTATTTAAAATAAACTCCAGCATAATTTTTAATTAAATTTAAAATGCACATATTGGCTAAACCAATGTTTTATTGAATCAGAAAATTATTTAATTACTCATTCATTACTTGATGTCATTGTAGAACACCCCTGCCAGTGAATGCAAATAGTAAGTTATAGACTTCCATTGATCCATAATGCATACCCTCTAAAGGCAATCTGTTCCTTCCTCAGACTATTTGGACTCAACATTTTTCTTATATTTAGCTGAAGCTTAGCTCCCTATGGCTTCTACTCGTTTCTCCTGGCTCTAATCCTTTGGAAGGCTATACATAATGAGTTTAATCCCTCTTCTCCATGACAACTCTTAAAATATTTGAAGATAGCAATCATATCTTCTGTAATCTATCTGCAGTTCTCTCAATGACTCTGAATATGAGAGTTACATATTCCCTTATCCTTATCCTCTGAATGTGTTTCTATCCCACTTAACACGAGGGTCCAAGCACAAAAACTAGACAGTTTGATAAGCGCCGAGGAAAGCAGTTCTTTCTGTCCTTATTGTGGGCAAATTAATAGTAAAAGTTGAAGAGTAATTACCTTACATTATTTACTCATATCAGGTTTATAATGTACCAAATTAAAATCTTCTTCCAGTGTTTCCTGGTTACGCCCAATTTTTTTCTGCTTATATTTGTACAGTTGGTTAAAAACGGAAGAAAAAAGATGTATAAACAAAGTAAAGAGGTTCTTCTTGTGTAAATACTCGCCATAGCTTATAGTCGCTTGTCCCTACAAAAGAGCTTTGGAGAGACAGTTCACTGAAGCATATTGGCCTAACTGTGATGCAGAGAAACTCTATTTGTTCTCTGATTCATGCTAAGTGATATCTGGGGCTATTTAAAAATGAAAATGTTTTAATTTCATCTTGGAAGTTTGGTATTCTGTTTGGTTTTCCTTTTTTCTTTTTTTTAAATTGAAAAAACTAACAATTCTTCAGGGTATACTTCCAACAGATACCACTTTCTCTTTTAACTCTCTACATGTGTTATAAAAGAATAAGCAGAGTAGAAACAAATGCCCAGTTTTAGCTATGTGTCACACAGGCCTGAAGCTTTCATGGGAGATAATGGCACATTACACAATAACAAATACGAAGCTTTCCACATTTCAGTCACTGGGAACAAAACACAGTAGCATTGTCTCTTTGAAATGTCTAAAACATGACAATCTTAGTAGTTAATGAAACATAAATACTTTTTCTTGTCCAAAAGTACACTCAGAAAGCTAGTGCTGATAATGAGATTTTCTACAGTGCAATCCCTGGGCTTTTGATGTGGTAGAGTGGTTATACATCTATGACATGAAGAAAGGATGCATTAGTTTGTCAACAATTTACCACAAAATAAAAAGCAGTATACAAACAACACAAACTTAGTGTTGTTCATCAAACTATCTTGTATAGTCATGAATGTTTTCAAAATCAAAATGTCTTAATGTTTATTTTAAAAGAAAGTCACACAACTTTTGAATTTGACATTTAGGGCAGGCAAGTCAAATTTTTAAAATTTAAATGAGAAGCATTAGATATTTGAGATATATGATAATCAAAAGGAAGCAACCAAAATGAAATTTATTTTATACAATCTGCAAACTGAGTTATATGATAGCAAGAAAAGCAGACTCGGAGTAGTTGCTTTTCTCTACTATGTCTACCAGTGGTTTAATTTACATACATCACCTTAATGGTACCGATAATCCTGGTCATAACTGCTCTCCAAACACACTGTTTACCAGTCCCTGACTTTGACAAAGCCCACACAAAACTCCTTTCATTAGCAACAAGAGTTTTCTATGATCTTGGCAAGACTTATAATCCTTGTCCTTCAGAGAATTGTGAAAACCTCTTCTACAGATTGTCTTTTCTCCCACTCTGCTTCAGTGCAAGAGGAGAGCTTACATCAACGTGTTAAACCTAAACCCCTTGACTTGAGTCTGACCATATCTCAACTCTGAAGATCCTTTAGTGTCACCACGAAGGTCAGCATTTTGTAACATTATTCATTTCTCTTATTTAAATTATCTTCTTTCTCCAGCAGTGTGATGGAGGCAGCAAAATGTGTGGAACCTTCATTATGAAGAAGGCAATTCTCTCCTGCACCAGGGAGCTCTTCACCCCACAACTACAGAGATCCTGTCTTCCAAGGTTCCCGAACTGTTCTGGGAACTGCTCCTAATCACCTGAGGTTTACATACAAACAACCCCAGGACATTTCATTTAGCTACCAATGTCATGATTACCAAAAATTAATTAACAATATGGTGGTCTTCATCACATCTGAGTTACCAAATCAAAATTCAGGACACATTTCCATACAAACTGCAGCCTTGTTCTTACATTTCATAATTGTCATTTCAAATGAGATCTTGGTTGGAAACAATTGCTTAACTGTTTAAAAGTATACTGGGTTATCACTAACTCATTTCTGTAAAGCAGAATACAAGACCTCAACCTGTTAGAGATCCTTTGTTGATTAACAAGCTGATTAATAAGCTGATTGTTCTCCTGATTTAAGGCCTATACCAAAATTCTTGAAGCTCAATTTGCACCACAGAGTATGCCAATATGTTTGAGTGAACTGGCTCTCCGAAGCTGTTTTGTAAAGACAAGAGACTATAACCCATGGTGAGTAGTTATACATGAAGAACCTCAATTAATGCCTTACATATGGCATGAGGAGACTAGAAATTTGCTTGTTGTTAATGGGGCAGGGGTATAATAATAAATATCTTGGCATATGAGAAGGGCCAAACTGTTTATGGTTAAGAACACAAGTTTTGAGCCAAAATACATGGATTTGAATCCCTGCTGTACCCCATTATTAGCTATGTGACTTCAGGCAAGTTATTTAAGGTTGCTGTGCCACATTTCCGTCCACCTGTAAAATAGGGATAATATTTGTAGAAGTTAAAAACTAGCTAGCACTCGTTAAAGTGTTATCTAACACATTTATGAAGAAATCAGCAGAAAAAGTGGTTGGAAAGGAAGATTGAAGTCAAATTGCAAATTGCATTAGTGTTCACTAGGTTAACTTTCAACAGAGCTATAAAACCATATCACCTTTAGAGTTAATATATCTCCATGGCTATCAAATTATAAAAACTCTTTAATTTCTGCAGGTCAATCTCTAACCTCAAAGGACCATAAACCATCCACACACTTTTCAGTTGTTGATTGTTAGCCAAACAAAGTTACATTCTCAGCATGTCAGATGATGCTTAGATGGGCTTATTGGAAAATGACCTAGCGTGACATTTTAAAAATCAAGCAATAATCATTTATCTCATCTCTAAATATAGGATAAATATTTTTTAGCAGCCTTGCCATGATTTTTATGCCAATTTATATTTGTAAAGCACTTTGAAAAGTGTCTGGTACAGGTTAAGTAAAATACTCAGTAATTAGGCAGTAGTAAAAAGATATGGCCTACAGAATCTGTACTATTTTAAAAGAGCTTACGTCATTTGTCTGAAATAATTTTTAGGGATGCCACAGGAATGGTTTGGTTGTAGACCCCACTCCATAAATCAAGTTTCCCTGAGGGAAAAAATTAAGCAACAAAATAGAAGACAGAAATAGAGAAAATAACTAGTCAAAACCAATTTGAATGCCTTAATATGATAATCATTTATATTTGGAGACAGAAATGCTAAGAGTTATGTTAGAATATTCCAGAGAGATAGAACCAGTAGGATAGATGATAGATAGATTAGATAGATAGATAGATAGATAGATAGATAGATAGATAGACAGATGAGAGGGGATTTATCTGGGGAGTTGACTCATGTGATTGATTATGGAGGCTGAGAACCCCACAATAGGACATCTGTAAGCTGGAGATTTGGGATGCTGGTTGCATGGCTCAGTCTAAGTTCAGAAGCATCAGAACCAGGGAAGCCAATGACATAACTGTTAATCTGAGGCTAAAGGCCCAAAAACCCAAGGAGCTACTGGTATAAATATCAGAGTCCAAAAGCCAGAGAACCTTGAGTGCTGATGTCCAAGCACAGGAGAAGAAGGGTGCTGTAGCTCCAGGAGAGAGAGAGGAAATTTTCTTAGGTGGTACAAAAGTAATTGTGGTTCTTGCCATTGAAATTAATAGCAGAAACCGCAATTACTTTTGCACCAACCTAATGCTTTCCTCTTGTTCTTCGTTCTGTCCAGGCTCCCAGTCAATTGTCCACCCACACTGAGGTCAGATCTTCCCCATTCAGTCCACCGACTCACACATCAATCTCCTGTGGAGAACATCCTCACAGAAACATCCAGAAACAATACTTTACCAGTTGTCTAGGTATACCTTAATCCAGTCAAGCTGACATCTCAAATTAGCCACGACAAATACATTTTTTTTCCAAAATATCTAGGCACTACTAGATAGGCATATTTTTTAAATGTTTTCTTCCCACTGTGTAAACTTAGAAAATAATAGAGAGATTTACAAAGCTATGCTATATTCATGATCCATTAAAATAATATATATTTTATGAGAGAGACTTTTGCTGCTACCAACATTCCAAAACCCACTTTACCTCAAACAATGTTAAAGATGGTATTTGTTTAATATTGGAAAAGGATTATGCCACAACCACTTAATCAAAGTCTTGTTTAGTGTCAGTATCTATTCAATTTTGCATGTCCCAGCTTGATGGAAACTAACTACCTCACAGCACTCCATAAATATTTATATTGTAATCCATTATTGATATCTTACAAACATTTTACTATAGCTTGCTAATGGCTGCAACATGACAGTTCTGGATGGAAGTGAACAATTATTTTAATTTTATTTCCATAGGAGATGCTTTGCACATGTAAAAACAAAAATGCCAGTTTAATTGGGTCACTTACTTACTACCAATACAAAACAAAAGCATAGTATCTAAAATCAAGTCCTGAAAATGAATGAAAAAATGTTTTCTAGAATTTTTTAACATGAAAATTAAAATTCCCTATTATGTTAAAATCTCTCACACTCATTGTATTATGATCTATCATACTCAGATGAATTTATTTAAATCTCAATATGTCACTATAATATAGGAAATATTTCAATGTTCTCACTTTCCAAATGAAGAAAATGGGCAATACAGAAAACTTTAATGACTTGTGCAAAGGCACACAGCTATCTGGGACTAAAATAAGAGCTTTTGCCTCTTACGCTCATGACACCAATAACTTAGCCTCTTGCCACAAGTGTATCCTCCTTTATATATATTTCTTACCTCACACATATGCTAAAAGCTTCACCTGTATGACATATATAATATTATTCTTGTATACCTCCTGAAATGAAGCCATCCTAATATGTACCTAGTGTGTGAGTTTATTTCAGTCTTTACTCGTCTGTTTTCTGTTTTAGACTGTCAGTTCACTGAACCAGAGTTAATATTTTTGAAAAGCAGGATAGGTAGTTTTCAGCATCAGATGGATAAAGGTGAGGTCAAGTCAAAAAGAGCAGCATGTGTGCAGAACGTGAGAGCAACAGAGGAAACAGACCTGTAGGTGTTCACATTCTAAACCTGCCATTTACTGGTTGTGTGATAGTCAATAACTTATTTTCCTGAAGCATCAGTATTAAATGAGGTAATGTAATAAAAGTGCTTAGCACAAGCATAACACAGAGTACATTTTCAGTTAATTAAATGATAATCAATGCTTTTACACACAAAAAATTCTGCTTATTGTATTTATAGTTTATAGCAAAGAGAGCTATTTATTATCTGTTCGAGGAAAGATTTATGTATTATTCCTATTAAAGATTATACCATCTTATGTATTGTGAAAACTGACCAGTAGTGGTGAAAGTCTTCCCATATGTATAATCCTTTATAAAACATATTTATTTCCATTTTTCATTTGAGCCACTGAAAAGTTCTGTGAATTTAGTTTATTTTTTATCATCATCATCATTTCCATACTTAAACTGAGCAGACTGAGTTTAGAAAAGGTAAAGTACTAGGCTCAAATTCTTATACCCAATCTCTACACCAAATCAGTTGCCAGCATGTTTCTCATTTTCTGAATTTTTGATAGTGCTGGATGTAAAACCTGACATGAGTTGTATAGCAACAAATAACCACAACAAAATCATCAATCAGGTTTTTTAAGCTCCCACAATCCCACCATGTTCATTAATTTTTAACATAATTCACTTTAAACAGAATTTTCTAACGAGGAAGAAAGAGTTAGGAGGGTATTCACCAACACATCTTTTGTCAGCCTGTGACAGACCCGTTTAATGTAATGACTAAATGTATTAATTTATTCTTTGATCAACCTCAGTGCCACGTTTTCAGTTATTTTTTAAGACTACCACAACGGACTTGCAGACATGTGTTTGAAAAAATATGATCCTCAATTCACAATAGCATAATGAAGATATAATAGTATTGAAAAGAAATCAGAAGTATTCCCTTTAGCCAGTTATCAAGATGCAATATAGAAATACGATTATGTAGAACCATAAACGTGTTCTACTGCATTCATCCTCACTTAGTTGATATCTATTCAGTCAGACTTCCTCGCACCATTTAAGGCTTTAATGGAGTGTACGGTTATATGTGACTTCTCTACGGATTCTTAATCTGTAGCAATCATCTGCTAAGCTCTCCAAATCCTCACAAGCCTAGTTGTTGTTTTCCCTTAAGTATGCAGCCAGTATCACATCTTTTAAAAGGCTGTAAAGTCAACCTCATTCTTTGCTTCTTTTAGAGAAATGTGACACTCAAAATTCTCTGCTTCTCTCCTTTGCCTCTATTGTACATTCATGGCTTTTTGAAACCTAACCCTTTCAATTTACAGGTGAGGAAATTGAGGCCCAGAGAAGTGGTATGAGTACAAACCAAATATAACTGGTACATAGCAGAGACAGAATATTGACCCAAGTCTACTGTTTTCAAGAGCCATGTGTTCTCTGCTGCCACATGATCTCAAAGTAAAGGAATGAGAACTAAAAAACTTTCACAGCTGGGGCTATTGAATGCTGTATTAGAACTCGAAACGTTTTGGTCTTGGGCGTAATCGAGGTATCTTGCTTAATTATTCCTTTTTCAGTAAGCTCTAGCCTTTCTTTGCCATATCTAAATCCACCAGAGATCAAGAAAGACAAGGAGAAAGTTACAAGGAAAAGAGAAAGAAAAGCGGGAAAAATAATTTAAGAAACCCTATGTATGTTTATGTCTTGTCCAATAACAGGTGAATGATTTAGCAAAGCAAAACAATAAAATGACAGCTATGAAGAAAGTGTAGATATTCTTTGGAAAACACATTTTTCTGATAAATATGGAAATGGTCAAAAGCAGTAATCTAAACAGCATGAACATGAGTGTTCTCACTGTGTGTGTGTGATTTTGTGTGAGTGGATGGATGGGTTGGATAGATAGGTGCATACATACATATATATGCATATGTGCATACATACATATATATGCATATGTGCATATATACATACACAGATATAGCTGACCAGAAGTAAATGAAACAAGCCAAAACAAAATGAAGATATAATAATTAGAGGTGAACTTATTCAATTTTAAAATATTGTCTATTATTACTATAATATATACTAAAAAAATTAATACTTCTTCAAAAATAGTTCTTAAATCTTTTTGGGGATGGGGGTGAGTCTACATAAGGAGATTTATTGATGGTTCAGTTAATTATCTATAAATAACATTATTTTTGTGTGCTTATAATTATCAAAAGCCTGAGGAAGAGTGAAAAGTACAAACCAAAATACTTTTTAACCTTTGTTAAAATGTAATTTATGACAAGAATAGCCTAACTCCATATATTTTTTAAAAGAAAAAATTACATCACCAGAAAATAAGAAACATCATCCAATGATTACTGATGGGTTATGAATAAAAGGGCTTAAATTTTCAAAAGCAGAATTTAATCACCAGGAAGAAAAGAATACTTGTATAACATAAGGAAATTTGCAATGCTGATGAAATGCTCACCATTTTGAAATGTTGAGTGCTTTGACCTGGGGTGATATAGAAAGCAGTTTATCACATTTACATAGTAAATAATTAAAAACAAAGGTAAACAATTATTTTGTATATTTTGGCAGATGCTTTGAAATCACTGTTCAAACCTCGAATATTTTTCTACACATGGAAAGAATGACTCATAGGAGGCTCTATCAAAAGATATTTTTTGATTACCAAGGAGAATTACCAAAGATAAAGTCATTCCTGCCATTCAGCAGCTCTGGAAACCACACACCACTCATTTCTTTTTCCATACCTAATATGCAATCTCCAGTCATTTTTATGCATCTAAATGTTATTCTTCCTCAAGATTCAGCTCAAGTTCCACCTCTCTGATTATGCAAAAGCAAACATGCACACACAACACACACACAGGTCTTTTATCTAAACTTTGTTGCTTTTTTTGTCTTTATGCATGTTGAATATTTCCATGCGCTGTTAGTTATGCTTAGAAGTGCGTAGGTCTAACTATAGCCTATTGGAGCCTCTTTATTGGGTCTGGGCAGTATCTTACGTCTTTGTATTTCCCCAGTCCCTTGTACAAAGTAGGTGCTTTGTCTACAGGAGAAGGAAATAAAGATGATAGAGTCTTGGAATTTAAACTGAGATCTGAATATTTAAAATTGAGAGAGGCATTTAAACTCTTTGGATGTCAAAACAGTATTTTCATGCTGGTTTGCTAGCCAGTGTAGCCCATGTCGTTGTTCCGAAGATAAATTAGGAAACGTCTATAAACTGATTTTTCAAAACTATAAAAAATAGATCTTATATAGAAGCAGAGTCTTAATCCTGTAGAGAAAATAACTCAGGCTAGAGAGACAAACAGACGTGGATTTTCTCAGGGCTTCTGCCACTTAGTAGCAGGATCCACTCACAACCCCATCGTAATCTATAACATTGTAATAATAATACATATCTAGTGGGATGCTGTGAGGATTAGTAGCTCACAGAGTCTGGAAAGCTATCAGTAAATGGCAGATTTATCATTATCCTTGAGATATAAGGTATTATAATAATTATTATTATAGATGCCAATATCCAAAAAGAGATATGCTGCAGAACACTGCAAATGCAATCTAAAACAGCACCAGAAGTTTGTTGATTACAAGCCTTCATGCCATATTTGTTCTCTTTAAATTGAAATACAAGCATAAATGGTCAATTCAATTAACACTCAGTAATTGGGCAGCAATTGATAAAAAGAAATCAACTCTGGTTTTATGTTGCTTTTAGTCTACATATATGTGCTTAACCCTTCTATACATCAAAAACGTGTAGAATTTTATAAAATGCTGAATCCCAAGCCCCATAACAGATATACCAATTATCCACCTACCAGTCATCAAAATTGGTGGGTACTCAGAAAGTTCTGGCTATTTCTAAGTTTAATAATATCTGAAAAGTGTATCTTTAAAGGTTTAATCATTCTAAATTTAAAGGTAAGGCAAGATCCCCATATTACAGTGAGGATCTATAAGGAAATATGTAACATTATTTTGGACATTGTAGAGGTTAAAGAAAAGTTGTATTACAATAACAAACTTTTAAAACTTTTACATCGTGTCATTATTAATAGTATTATTATTATTATTACTATTATCGTTGTTATTATAAGTATGTGTGCATATGGGTGCCTTTCAAAGCATCAAAAAATGAATCTTTTCATTTGTTACTTCACTCAGTAGCTTCTTAACTTCACCGTCAACCAACTAAGCATTTGAAACACAAGGCAATTATTCGTGAGAATTCTAGAAACATTTAGCCAAGTTATTTAATCTCAAAATAAGAGAAAGTGTGGCACCTTTTTATCTAAAGTAAATGTGGCACTATCTGGAAGGTTGATCTGGGTACCTCATTCTTGAGGCTTTAAAAGACCTTAAATGAATGATGTATGTCAAATATGTAAGGTGAATCAAGTGGTTGATGATATAATGGTAATAGGTATAAACTTTAAACTGACTCTAAAACCTTGTGATTAAGAGATTCATGTTTATTTTAATAATATATTCATCTAATAGTATATCAAATATATTTATCTATATATTTAATATGTAATATACATCAATATATTTAATTAACATATAATATATATTAAATACATCTAATAATGTATTTATCAAATAATACATTTTATCCAAATATCATGTACAACATGAAATACATGGAAAATTCAAGATACTTTGTAAAAACTTCATTAACTGAAGTAAAATCTTGACTAAGGCAATGATAAAAAAGAAATTATTGCATATATTCCTCAAATGCTAACTCATTTTGTGGACATTATAGTACACAGTTTAACAGAATATTTTAAGTATTGCTCAATACTCCAAAAATAGACAGCTGCCATACAGGTTTTATTAATCTCGATTTAAGGCACTGAAGGTCAAATTATTTTCCTCTTTCCTCTTGAATGGCCCTGTCTTGGAAGGCTACTTGTTGGGTACTATGCTCACTATGCTCACCTTGGTGACAGAATCTTTTGTATACCAAGCCTCAGTGACATGCAATTTAACCACGGAACAAACCTGCACATGTACCCCTGAACCCAAAATAAAAGTAGAAAAAAATAAAGAGCCAATACAATTTATTTCTGTTGTCATAGTCCTACATTATCCAAAATATATACATTATTCACATAAGAAATTGATTGCTAAATTTTTATATATAGTTGAAGTTTCATTTACTCATCTTTTTGATGCATGATGCACATGCTATTATTTTGTTGACTATCTGCATTTTTAGTAATTTGCTTTCTTTAGCGTAACTCGGAATTCTGTTATTAAACCTGTTGCAAAAAGATGTGCTATTTCCGTGTGAAAGGACAAAAATCTCATTCATAATATGACCATGAAAAAATTGAGTAATATATAATTTGCCACCCACCTATATCAAATAGTGATTTTGAAACATAACTAATAAATTATTTAAAGAGATTGTAACACAATGTGCTTCACATATGCTCAATAAAAATGAATAAAATAATGCTGGAATTCCTTCAAATTTGAATTGATATTATATATAACTCATAATGTACACACTCCAAACATTTTTATTTAATAAAGATAATAGGTACTCAAGAAAGTTGATTATTTTAAGATGTAATAAGTAATGTAAGATGTAATAAGATGTAATAAGTCATTTTACAACTTTTCCCACTATTAATAGTATAGATAAATACAACTTTGTGAGAATCCAGCACTTTAATCTCAAAGACAAAAAGACAAAGGAGGACAAAATACTGCATCTTGCACTAATGTGCAATCTTCCCTAATTTCTTGTTCTCATGATCATGATTATTTCTAGACCAAAGGCTCTTTATGGATAGGACATCTCCTACTCTTCCAAAAAACCATGGACAGAGGCAGCTGCTTATCTTCATGTGACAGATGAGGAGACATTTGGGCTTGTTGCCTCCCTTATAACTTTGGGTCAAGCAGCTGTAGGTAGCACTTTCAGGAACAGTTAAATTTGACCTGTGCTAAATTCCATTACTGCAATCCAGCCTCTTTGTTTGGTTAGTGGTACAAATGTTTAGGAAATGCTTCTGTATTTTAGCTCTAGAATGAGTAAAAGAAAGAACACTGGAATAAAAAATTGTTAAATCCTCCTTTGTTCTTACAGCTCATCTTCAATCAGCTTTGAAACTCTATCAATCCCACACCTGAAATTGCGCTCAGATTCTTCCCCCTCATTTACTCTCTAATTATTTCAGACCTGAAATATTGCAAAAGACTTATAAAAATCTAAAATTTCCCAACCACTGTGCCTTCTTCAAGGAGCCTTGCACATTACTTCAAAGAATCATCAGGCATCAGGGCCATTGCCCATTCTGTAGGGCAGAAGGGGTGGCAGTACTCCCAGAGAGGCAGGCAAGTTTAGAAGATCACCCTTCGAAATGCAAAGGAAGGGAAATAAAAAGATAGAAGATGGCTTTAATAGTAACTCCCCCTAATAAATATTTATTTAAATATTTTGCATATTAAAACATTATTTTCCAATTGTCCATCAAAATAAAAGTTATATTTTTAGAATAAAATAACTAGAATAGAGTGATTTAAAGCATGCCCAACAGAAAAGTAATCAATTCTGTTACTTCTTTTCTTAAAACCTGACTGAAAACATATTTGTATTTTTAGCTCATAGTCCTTTCCTCAATCCCCAACCTACATATCCATCTGCCAGCTTGACATCTATACTTGAACATCTCTCAAGCATCCCAAATTTAACATGAACAAATGTAAACTTTTTAAATTACCCCCTTAAACATTCTCCAAAAATTGGCTTATCTACATTTTAGTATATGCCTCCTCTATCTTTCTACCTAAATTATCTTTAATAGTTTTATCTCCCAAATGGCACTCATCCAAGTCCTCTTGGATTTCCCCAAAATATCTAGATTCAGACCACTTTTCTGCATCACTTTTGTCATAATTTCTGCATCACTGATGGATAAGACACAACCAGTTCTAAACTGAACTCTTGTAGCAACCTCATTACTATCTCTCTGTTTCCATTCTTGCCCCTCTTAAAATACTCTGCACTGTAGAGCAGAGTAAAGTTTTGTGTTTTTTTGTTTGTTTGTTTGTTTTTTGAAATGGATTCTTGCTCTCTTGCCCAGGCTGGAGATCTCGGCTCACTGCAACCTCCGCCTCCTGGGTTCAAGTGATTCTCTTGTCTCAGCCTCCAGGGTAGCTAGGATTACAGGCACGCCACCACATCTGGCTAATTTTTGTATGTTTTTTTTAGGAGAGATGGGGTTTCGCCATGTTGGCCAGGCTGGTCTCGAACTCCTGACCTCAGGTGATCTGCCCACCTTGGCCTCCCAAAGCGCTGGGATTGCAGGCGTGAGCCACTGCACCTGGCCCAGAATAAAGTTTTTAAAGAATAAATTGGATCATATCCCTCACTTGCTCAAACTCATCCTCTTTGAACTGAGAATGAAATAAAAGTTCTAAAGCAGTCTCCAAGCTCCTGCCTCATCTGGTTGCTCTCTTTCTGTCCAGTCTCATGTCATGGCTAGGATTTCAGATAAACAATATGTACCATACTTATTTCCAAAAAAAATCCATTGTTTATCTGAAGTTCAAATTTAACTGAATGCCTATAGTTTACCTGACAGTCTTCATTATGACACTTTCTGATGTACTCATGACATATCAGCCACAATAGCCATCTTAAAATTTTCATCTGAACTACATCCTTTCTTGCTGTGATGCCTACTATTTCTATGAACAGAAATGCTCCTCCACCCAAGTTTTACCTGACAAGCTACAACTCTTTTTTCCAGATTCATCTTAAATTCTACATTGTAAGGGAGGCGTCTAATATGCCAATCCAAGTAAAATTACATCATTAAATTCTCATAACACCTTATTTTGTTTTCTGATTTCCCCATCATAGTTTATATTGGCCTGTGTATTTGGTTTACCACTATATGCCCAGTGCTAGCAGAAAGCCAGGAAAATAGTAGAGCTTCAATATGTGTTTATAAAAGGCAGAAGAAAGAAAGGAAGGGAGAGAGTAAGTCTATGTAAAGCTTCCCTTTATTCTAAGTCAGTGCTGCTTATGCAGCCTTCAGTTCTATAGTTCAACTTCATGAACACATTTGTGCTCTTTGGACCAATGCACCTAATCTTAAACCATAACACAATGTTCAGTCATTCTTACAGATCTGCTCATCATTGTAAATGAAGAAATGGGACATTGACTTGTGGATTCAGTTTTTATCATTAAATTTTATAGGATTTGATCATTTTGTTATAAAGTCCAGCCTGATTCCCAGTCATTTCCATTTCCCCCTCATCAGCATGCCAGGAAAACAGAGGCAGGTTCTTCCTGGTCTCTGGTTTCCTACTCTCATCCTAATTCAACCCAAAAGAAATGTAATCAGCTATAACATCACACATAAGGATTTACTTCCTTTCACTATCAACTTTAATAATTTAATCACTAGTTTGATGTTATTCCAGAGAATTATATTAGTCAGGATAGCACAGTAAAAGCATATTTGTTTTGGAATTTGGAACCTATATTTCTGCTGTAGTCATAGCAGCTTACTACACTTGGAAAAAATTCTGCAACCCTTTGAATGTCAGTTTTCTTAACTATAAAATTAGGATACACTATCTACTTCATGAGACTATTATGTTGATTACATGAAATTGCCTTCTGCTTAAAACTATAAATCTAAAATTCAAAATCCTAGACTTTGTAGGATGTTGGTACTACTGAACTCATTGGCCTCATTGAATGCTGCCCTCTTCTTCCTCCATATAAAGGGACATACATTCAAATAACTGCAATAGACAGACAGAAAATGCAAAGAATATGTCTGACAGTATGTAAAGGAAAATAGGAAGTGGTGGCAATATTGGTGGACTAGACAATATAGTCCCTGTCTGAAGAAATCAACTCTTACTCAGCCCAGGCAATCATTGCCGGGTAAGAACATAGGCCCAGTACTTTCAGCTTCTTTTTTTTTTGAGACAGGGTCTCACTGCGTTACCTGCGTTTGAGTGCAGTGGTGTGATAAAGGCTCACTACAAGCCATCCTCCCACCTCAGCTTCCTGAGTAGCTGCAACAACAGGCATGCACCACCATGCCTGGCTAGTTTTTGTTTGTTTGTTGGTGTTGCTGGTATTGTTTTGTTTTGTATCACTATCTCACTATGTTATCCAGGCTGATCTCAATCTTCTGGGCTCAACTGATCCTCCTGCTTTGGCCTCCCAAAGTGCTGGGATCATAGGCATGAGCTACCGTGACTGGCCCATGTGATTTTTTAACAGAGCCCAGAACTCAAAATATTTTTATAAAAATTTTTAATTTTAAAATATTAGGTACCAATTAAAATAATTTTAGAACTCAGTGCGGAGTCATCAATCAAGTTAGTCCGTGAAGGCATGACTTGATATGCCTTTTCTATATACATACATAGCAAGAACGTAAATGATAACTAGAATATTTAGAAGGGAAAATATATAGTTAGGATAAAGAAAAAAGAAATATTAAATATCTCCAAAGAACATAAATGGAACACAAAAATCAAGGAGGTAAAATTATTTTCTCCATGATGAAGACTTGCCTTTAATCATTCTCTAGTATTTCATTCTGTGCCTTCCAAAATAGAATACACTTTTAGAGAAGCAGTTATATATACCAGTCTCAGGCACTAATACCTCTATCATCCCCAGAACTTGGTCTATCATTTCAAGGAAGTTGACTCAACCATTTCTTTGCACTTGAGAGCACGGAGTGTAGAGGCAGGCCTATCATGAGGGAGGAACCCTAAGCTCTCTCCATCCCCTTCTTAGAGGTTTAGGAGTAAGGAGTCTAATGTTAGCAGAATTAACAACAGCAAATCCATATTCCTAAGCTCTGTGAAAAACAAAATAGGATTCTGGGGAAACTTTGTTTTTGTTGTTATTCCTTTGCTATCTTGTTCATTTTATATCCAGGTTTAGGACTAGACTGACCCCCTAAATTTCAGGGCTTTCTTTTAGAAAGGAAGTATTAAGGTTGTTAGAAAACAAATCTTGTCCTAATTTCACTGTCACTAGTACAGAGCTTCCTGCAGCCAAACAAAAATCTTTCAAAATTTATAGCCTTTCGTTAATTTCCCAGAATGACTTTTTAATTTTTTTTTACTCATACCTCAACATGAAGGGAATATTTAAATCATAGCAGGAAGATTTGACAGGGTAATTCTTTTTAACTTAAGGGCAGATAACAGAATCTTATTTTTGAGCTATAAACCCAGCTGGAAGCATTTTAAAAATAAAATTAGCTTTACATATGAAAATGATATTTTCAAGGTCAGGAATTTAAGCATTTCACACCAAAGAAATTTTAGAAAAAGTATGCCTGTAGATACAGAAACACTAACTATAATAAAGTTTATGATGTAGACTAACCATTTAGTTTATAAATTACAATAAAGTTTATGATGTGAACCTAGATCTCCCAAAATAGCACCTTACTACAGAAAGAGAGACCATCACTGTGCCAATCTTAGTAGTGTCTCAAAATATGGAAATCAGAGCATACATCCAATGGGCCTGGGATAGGAGATTTTAAGGCAGATATTTCTTTTTTTTTTTTTTTTTTGCTGTACAAAAATTTTTTATTTATATCCTTATTCTACAAGTTTTTTCTATTTTTAAAATTTTTTATTTTTATTTTTTACTTTTTAAAATTTTTTGTTAAAAACTAAGACACAGAACATATCTTGTCCCACTGGGAGGTCTTCAGGGGCAATAACACGCATGTAGGTGTCATCTCCTGGAATAACAATGCCTTCTTCTGAAATACCTCCTGAAGGACCTGCCTGAAGCTGTGTTACAGTCACCTTTTTTTCTTTTTATTATTATACTTTAAGTTTTAGGGTACATGTACACAACATGCAGGTTTGTTACATATGTATACATGTGCCATATTGGTGTGTTACACCCATTAACTGGTCATTTAACATTAGGTATATCTCCTAATGCTATCCCTCCCCACTCCCCCCAGCCCACAACAGTCCCCGGTGAAGGCAGATATTTCAAGACAGAGGGTGGTTGGAATTGGGCAAAAAAAAGTATTGAAATGTATATAGCAAAGCTAGAGTCTTAAAACTAGGCTTGACGATCAAAGTGTACGCTTTTTCAGGTTGGTTCACAGTCTTATCGTCTACGAGAGATTGTTTTCTGGAACAAATACTTAAGTTATTTTTTTTTCCTGTCCCCAGCATTATTTTACACAGAAACTAGAAAGTGTATTTGTTGCCAGAAATCTAGCATATAGACACAAATTATATTTGGCTGCAGTTTTCAGTACCTAAAATGTATATGCCTCATTTCTACAAAATGCCTCTAGTAGAAATCTGAACTACTTTTACTGTAAATATCTCCGACCTTTCTACTACTTTAATGAAATGCCTTCTATACCTCTAAATAGCAGCTCATCTCCTTATTCAATGTTCTTCTTTCTGTATCACTTAAGATATTAAAGGGATTTAAATCTTTAAAAGACTTAAGTTATTGAAAATAAAACATAGCCCTTAATTCTTAGCATACCACTTATTTATGAATCATCCAAATGATTATATATGTAGTCTACCAAATAGAGTACCAGAAAGAGAAAACTAGTTTATTGCAGTAGAGAATCTTTCTATTATAAATTATAAGAAGATCAGATTCCTGGTGTAGTTAGGTTTTGTCTTTACCCAGTTTAGCAGATTAATTTGGTTTTCTCTCCCAGGAATTCAAATTTGTAACTAAAGGGAGCTTGGAGAATACTTACTTCAAACTTTTTCATTTTAAATTAGAAAACAAATAAATATGAGGAAACAGTGTTGTCTGTCCAAGGTCATACAGCTACTCAGTTCTTTTAGATGCCATATTTTAGGAGACTTTAATGCCTGAGAGTGCATTTTTCTTACCACATGGTCTCACTCTGCCTCAGTTTTTCTTTCTCTCCCGCAGACCTTGGTCTCCAAGGACAGAATGTCTCTGCTTGCTGACACCATATCCCCTTGTGTTCTTACCAGCAACCCCTGATGACACTATGCTTCATATCTCTCCCCACAAGGTCCATCTCCTGAAATCTCATGACTGAACCCATTTCCAGGCATCCTGCTTTCAGGTAGGCATCCTCCAATTTTAACTGAGCGCTTATACCCCTACTTAAGCTATTGTTTCTTCCTTGGAATTTAGATATTTCATAGCATGGTTGAAGACAAGTGGCAGCATGTGCCAACTGTCTATCTGCTTGATGGGTTGAAGATGATTCTGGAAAACACTTCTTAAATAGGAAAGTGAAGTAGCAAATATATGAAACCAGCCCAATTGTCCCAAAGAACTGATGTTTATGATTTATTTTGAATAAACATAGCAGTTGATCCTCTCAGTCTTAAAACTTGAGAAAGTGACAATTTTCTTATCTGAGTTCCTTTCTCAAGAAACCAAGCATCAGGCCTCCCAGATAGAATTAAAGAACTGTACCACTGCATCTGGAAAATGAAGACACCAGACCCCTCACCCATGATGATTCCCTAACCTATCACCTACGCCTTAATTACCAACTCCTCTTCCTTACACCTCCCTAATTCCTATTTTCCTGCATGTAGTTACATTTCTTTCCTGCTATATAAACCCTTGATTTTAGTTGGTCAGGGAGATGGGTTTGAGACTGATTTCCCATCTCTGTGGCTGCAGCACCTGATTAAAGCCTTCTTCCCTGGCAATACTCATCATCTCAGTGATTGGTTTTCTGTGCAGCAAGCAGCAGGACCTTGACCAAACCCCTGGCATTTCAGTAACATGTGGACCAGCAATAAGCCTGCAGTTATCAAAGAAAAGAGAAAATTATGTTCACACTTAGATTTGCTCTAGACAGGATCACCATAGGAACATTTGAAACCTACAGAGAAAAAAGCTAAAATAACTGTTTTTAAGTGATAAATACAATGCTCAGCTGCCATGAGACTAAGATGAACATAAAAGCAGAGACATGAAAGACCTTTGCACATTAGTACTG